>NC_056725.1:1120437193-1120659693 GCF_019279795.1 Protopterus annectens
AAATATTTAAAATGTCCACAAATGCATGCAACAGTTTTATTAAGAATGCAGAGACAATGAATGATAATAAACTAGAACTTTTAGTAACAGAGTTAAAGTACAGTTATGAAGCATCTATTAAATTTAGTGTTAAATAAATAAATTAAAAAAGAGCAATGCAAAGAAAAAATGATAGTCCTTAATATCTTTCTTATCAATAGTATTACTTATATCTAAAGAAAATTGCTTCCACAGCCAAACAGTACACATCTTCTTAACGGGTATACAAACATTGACAGTAACATCCTGACAGACTCCCCTAGTCATGCTGCTCCCTATCTGTAGACAGTGTTAACAATCACACCCAATTGACTGCTAGCCCTTTCAGCAGCAGTCTCAATATAAAAGATAGAAGTCATTTTTTATTAATACTTTGACAAGTACATATAAAATCCCCACAATTGTTACCTTCTATTTGTTTTAGATATCAATAAGCACTCTCAATATAGGAAATTGTATTCTCTTAAGAAGGACACATTCCCCACCAACATCTTTAGTATTTTGTACGCTATTTATATGTATTTAATGATCTTATTTTACAAAAAAAAAAAAAAAAAAAACAATAGCCCTAAACGTAGAACACCCTTAGGCAGCAAAAGACAACAAATAATATAAACAGTTTTCTGCACTATATTCCGCACTTGATGATAAAAAGAAATTAAGTCCTTTTCAGTGACCATAGGTACAGTTGTTTCTCTAAGATGTAGCCTAGTTTAGGCTATGCTGCTGACAATTACAAACATTTTATTCCAAGAACTCATAAATAATCTTTCTGTTGGCAGATAAGTGATCAGTATTTGAGCTTGCTATGCATCTGGCATATCATCAGCTAATAAATTTAATAGTAACTTATGCAAGGCCTCCAAAAACACTCTGATAAAGTCTGCATGTCATGAAAATGCAAATGTTTCATTAATCATCAGATAGATTCTACAGATCCTTAAAGTTAGTTCTGACATTTATCCTGCTGGAAGAGTTTGGCTTTTATCAGTATTCTAGGGAGCATAAAATCTTCACCAAAACACTATACTTTTTTGGCATAAAGACAGTTATGGTAAAATATCATAAGCTTTTTAGTTATAGTAAGTTTTGTTCATATTTCTGATAGTTTCTGAAGACATGATTTAACATATGCTACAGTTGGCAACTTGGTTAATGATAATAGTCGTTATTTATAAGAAATGCTCCTCTGGAATTATTTTACTTAAAATAGAACAGTTACTTGATTCTATGTGCAGAAAATGAATGCATCAGTCAAGAATACCCCCTGCCATTGTATTGCTTCATTGTGGGTAAACTTAAAATGTTAAGAGAATTAAAATCTTAGAACTCACATTAATAATTAAACAAAAAGAAATATACAGGATGCTTAAAACGTGCTCTTATTAAAAACATTAAAAACTCTAAATAATGGTATCTGTCAAATGTATATTTACATATATTATTACAGGCAGCATTTTCTTTCAGGCTTACATTCTCAATGTCGACCCTATTCCATGTGTTTTTGTTTGATAGTTTAAAAGTCCATAAAAGTCACAAACAAGTTGCAGATGTATGTTACGGACTACTACACCATTTCATGTGACATCATCCTGACAGGGCATAGCTTGATTAATCCTAAGCAATTTGTCAGTAGATATGTGACCAAATTTGTTGTTGTTCCTTCTGTTTAATATTTTATTTTTCCTTTCACACGTTCACAGGGACACTGAAGCCATCCTGTGTCAGGCTGCATAATGCCTCTTTATTTCTTTATAAGTGACAGATTCACATCCAGGAAGTAATATGAGTCACCCTCAACCTATTGTGCCTGGGAGAATCATTCATTATCAAGGGCAGCTATCTAAAAATTGATGAAATGTTCCATTTTATGAAGCCACAATTTATTCCAGTTTTTAATGCTTCCCTCCTTTTCACAGTATTAACTAGCTTGTAAAATAATTATGCCATCTCAATAACCAATTTTAAGTAACATGCATTTTATTTTGCAATAGAAAATAAAATACAAAGCATTAGAGAGAGAGAAAAGTGACTGGCTTTAAGGCACGTATCATTATTACATGCTATTTTTCTGCTGATACCTTAATTTGTTCAGCTTTGTAAAACAACGCACACCTGAATTATTTTTCTGTCATGTGCTTCATGGCAAGTGCACCCTCTCTTACAAAACAACAACAACAGATTCTTGGAGCCAATCATGTTGTTTTTCTTAACAACTTATGAATTTAGGGTTTGCTGGAAACAAGTAAAACAAATAATAAATAAATACAAAATAAATAAATAAGTGAGAAATGTACGTATAACTAAAGTTTGATGATATTATTTTGTGGTCAGCCTTTCTACTGAGGTTTAGGTTCATAGGTTAGTACTAGACTAGCTTCCTTTGCAGGCCATTAAAAACCTGACCAATTTCCCAAAGTTCAGAATCAAACTCTGCATTTTGTGTCAAGCTGAGACAAATGAGCTCCATATATATATCTCTCTCCATTGCATCACCAAGACGAGTGTGTAACTGTACAGACTTCTTGCACTGGCCAATAATCAAACTTGAGGCAGTTACTCAGAAGACAGCAATGCTCACCACTGTACCACCAGTGCTATCATACTTATGTAATATAAGAAAAGAATGTAAATAAGTAAGAATGAGTTGCAGGAACATACCTTTATACTTGTATTTATTTAAAATCTCCCATCTTTGAGAAAATACAGTAAAGTAAAGACCGATGTAGCAGGAAAATGAGTCTATGTGGCATAAACACTGCATGCGAATTCAAGCTAAAAGCAGACACAAATAAATAAATAAATATAGATTCATAGATATATACAAGGCCAATGATAACCAGGGCGTTTAAAAGTCTAGACATGCAATCCAGCTCAGTTTTGCCCCCCTGTATCATGGGTGTGTTTTAGGAGAGGGTATGTTGCATAGTTTGTAGAGGTTTTTTTGGGGATATGTTAGTTTGTGCTTTATTGTCTACCTATGTCTATCTGGGAAATGGGGACCAGATCTGGGGTACATTTCTGATTTGCCATCCATTGGTCAAGGTTAAACTTAAATAGGGTAAAGGATTGTTTCTGCTTTGCAATGATGGGGAGCCTCTGAGAAACCTATCTGTCTCACCAACATGTCTTTTTTTTATGTCACAAGCAAAATTTAAATCCTTGGATCTAGTGTTTCTGATACTGATAATTTTGCAGATGAGCAAAAGGTCTATCAGAGCTTGATCCGAAGATGCCTTGTATGCCAGACATAGATCACCTCTCAATAACCTGTAGGAGACAGAGTATAGAGATAGAGTTTTAAGGCAGTCCATACAGGACAATGTGTTTAAACCTGGGATTCTCATAGTAAGAAACCTTTGTGAGCACTCCAACTGTTGTATATGTTTGCTCACGTACATGGTGAGGAGGGTATTATACTCAATGATGGGTCATATAAGGGCCAAATAAAGTGGCACTATGGCTTCCTTGGACCTGGATGCTATGCGTTTATTTATAAGTTGGGCAACATAGAATGATTTTCTTACTTTTTTGGCCACATGGTGCTCAAAGGCCAGACTACTGTCTACATATGTTCCCACATCCCTGACTACTGGATCAGCTCTTATGGCTGTCTTACCCAAGTGGTAATTAGCATGGGTGCCAGTTTTCACAAAAGGCAATATAATACATTTCTTGACATTGAGTTTTAGTCTGTGACTTTGGAACCAGTCATTTGTCTCTGTTAGACCCTCTTGTAATATGTTTTTGTTATGGGGAATTTCTGATAGCTCCCAATTTGCAGCCATCTGCAAACCTAGTCAGTCAAAGTCCCTTGAAATTATCCTTTACCTCTGAGAAGTAGATGTCCAATAGCAGCAGTCCCAGCATGGAGCCCTGAAGTACCCCAATGGTGACCATCTGTTAGTGGAGGTGGTATCACGAATCCTAACTTCCTGGGTCCTGTTTGTGATCCAGCTGGAAATCCAGTGAGTTATGTAGGGGGTTATGCCAAGTTCGGTGAGTTTGTCAACAATACCCAAGTGCATATTAGACTAGTCAGACTAATAGGTCTGTAGTTTCCAGTGTTGGTTGCTGGTCCATCTTTGTGAAGTGGGATAACCATTGCTGTCCTCCATTCTCATGGTTGAAAGCCTATTCTGAGGCTATAATTGAAAAGTGATTCAAGTGGTCCTGATAGGTCATGTTTCAAGCTATTTAGGAGGCATCCCAAAATACTGTTGGGGCCCATTGAGGCTATGTTTTTGGGTATAGCGAGCACTGCCAGGACCTGCTCTCTGTTAATAGTTTGGAGGGGTTACACCTGTAGGTATTTCATGAGGGGAGTTGGGGGAGGAGCAGTTGGTGGGGGTGAAGTTTGAGCTGAATTTGTCAGCCAGCATATTTGCTATATCGCTCTATTCATTGGAGATGGCACCACTGACTTTCAGTTCAGCCCACTGGTGTGTGCTACATTTGAGGTTTTGAATATAGCTGTAGAAGGCCTTGTGGTTGTCTTTAGCCTGTGAGGCTATTTTGACCTTGTAATTAGCCTTGATGATTAATCCCCAAGCCATAAAGTCATAAGTTATCAAGAAAAATAATAAGATTGGTTCCAAGAATATTTTATTATGTTGTTCTGTAGGAGAGGGTGCACTTGCCAGAAATAAATAACTATCTGAAAAGTAAACTCATGCTCTGGGAAAGTAAATGCATGTAAGGTAACTATCTCATATACAAAGAAATGCAAATGTTCAATGTGTGGATTACAGGCATAGAAAATTATATGTTTCAGAAACGCCCAAAGCAGATTTGCAGTAATAATCATTCTGAAATTAATTCAAGTGCAAAAGAATGACTGGAATCTTGTACAGCCTATGATAAATATGGATAATTTATATACAGGTCATGATACTTTTGTTATAAGGATTTACATGTGCCCTAAAGTAGCCTGAGAAGTGTATATCTGATATGGCATTTATATAAAATAATTCCTGAATAATAATAATAATAATAATAATAATAATAATAATAATAATAATAATATCAGGGAAATCATTAATGTCCCTATAACATCACTCTCATCATTCTCACCATCATCATCACCATTATCATAAATCCCCACTTCCCATTTTTACATGGGGTCTGGGTGGTAATGTCTCTACAAAAAGAAGCAGCATTCCTGACCTTCTACTAGCAAACACCTTTGCACAGTGCAGGGTGTCTTGGCTACACCTCTGTGCTGTAAGGTTAGCTGACAGCTCTTTCATATGTATAATTAGATCTGAATGGAGCAGTTCTAACAGTAATACAGAACGTCAAAACTGAAAGATGCTTGCGAGACTGCAAGAACTTTAATATAGCCAAGAGGAATTAATTGTTTTGATTATGTTTTAGCAACTACATTTTAACTATAATGCACCATTTCCTAAGTTAAAATATGGGTCCCTTCTGTATTCTTTCACCTCAGCATCAATAGCCACATTTGCCAAACCACAAACAATAATATTTGCAGGGTCATTTACTAACTTATCTACAGCCCCTCACAGTGCAGTGCTGCAAAAGGCTCATTGGTTGCCAGTGATAGACAGAGCCAGTCTCCTCTTAGCCACCCTTATGTCTAAAGTAAACAGTCAGTGGAAGAAGCCAACCTTTAGGTCAAAGCTGTCCATTAGAGACACTACACACTCTCTAGGAAGCAGCAGGAATTACATACTTTCATTAATATCTACCCAGTTTGGGTTAGCCATTGGTGAGATGTCCTTCTGCAAGTTTGGTGCAGTATGATGAGATCCGTTTCCAACTAATATTCAGAATCAACAATCCTTGAAAAGTTTCAGGGCTAAGCTAAAAAATGTATTTATTCAAAATGAATAAAGCGTTGAAGATACAATGGTTAATCATTTACTTAGACTGCTTCTTATTGTAAACCCAAATCAGCTTATTAATGATCAACTGTCCTATGCTACTTTGAATTGTAAAAAAACTGTGAGTCTAATTCTAAATTCTAGCAAGTAAATCTGCTCTGCTAATCAACCATATTATACAGCAGTCTGACTTACACTGTCTATATTTGCTACACAGGAAGCCAGGGTCATGACTGAAAAAGGTCTGAAAATCACTCTACCTTTCCAATAAATAAATAAACAAGTACATACATACATACATACATACATGCATACATGCATGCATATTTCAGTATGTATCAAATAATTAGAGTCAAAAACAATAAACAGGCCAAACTACAGAATACGTAAACATAACATTGCCAACCTTATAAGCAGTTCCCAAGATGTTAACCTTATCAATAATTGAAAACAGACTCACTCTAGGTAAATGACATTGGTTAACATGTTAGAAGATAGATAGGCAATGATCTAGTTGCAAAAGCCACAGGGTGATATGTATTCTTCAATAATTATGTAATGAAAAATATATAATAAACAGGAATGTAACATTCTGATCCCAGCATGAACAATGACAAAACATGCAATAGTTATATAATTTGATATAAGCTACCTGTGCATTGGCATACAGTACACTGAAAGCAGTTAGTCAAACTCATGCTTCACCAAACTAGGCCATGCATTACCCCAATATTTAATTGCTGCCATTCCAATGTCATGCAAACCATGACCCACGGAATTACTTAATTTCCATATGTGCTCCATTCCTTGATTTCTGTGATAGTCTGATAGTCTGAATACTCACATTGGCATTTTTTCATTATGATATGGTCAGCTGAGGTCAAATCCATATCAACGATATAACCAAGATATAACAGATATATTGGAAGAGTTTCAAACAAATGAAGTTCTCAGTTTAAAAATATGCATATGATATGCAGTTATAGAAAAAGTGAAGAAATTTGCTTCCATCATTAAAGTGTAGCATATGATGGAGGTATTTTTGAAATGTGTTAATCTAGCTCTGTGGGTATGATACATTTTTTAAAACCTTTGATATTCATTTGTAAAATTAATCTTAGCATATGAATTCTACATTCTTTATTAAATAAATTAAATAATATTGCCTCCTTTTGTGCAGTTTATGTTATTGAAAGATGTTCCCCATGATTCACGAATCCTCCGTGTAAGACTAATTTAGTCTTACACGGAAATGCCAGTCTAAGAGTAAGACGGCAGCATGCCATGCATATTAATGAGGGTGTGCTGCCTCAACTCTAAGGCTAACATGGAGCGTGCACGAGTGCAGGGGGCATGTCGGACTGCTGAGCAGTCCAAAAATCCACTCTCCTGCAAGTATCTCAATTGGGAAATGTCAACTGACATGAGCATGTCCGCTCAAATGTGTACATAGCCAACACTACACTCCCCCACATTTTAAACCCCTGTACAATTATAAAATGTAAAACTTTTATTTATTTTTTTTATTATTCCTGATATAGCTGCCCGTATTTGCGTGTGTTTGCGTGGGTTTGCCCATTGCTTAGCTACAGTTATCAGTTTAGACATCAAAGAGGATAATAAGAAACGTATATGCAAATTGAGCAAAATAGCAATAGCGTAGTGGCAGGACCTTTGCACAAAGAGGAGGTGTTACCAGTACGAATCCCACCACTCCCCTTTCTATTTTCTGTTGGAAATCTGTATATAAAAATAATTCCTGACATTTATCATTTAAATTTTAGTAAAAAGCATTGAAATGGCCTATGTAGTAGTGAACAAATTATATATATATATATATATATATATATATATATATATATATATATATATATATATATAAGAAGGTGAAATGGTTATGCATACTGATGAATGCATAAGTAACGTATCTTAAGCAATGTGAAGCACTGCTAAGCAAAGTTTACCAGTATTAAGCATATTTAAGTATAATTGCTCATAGCTTAGCACTGCTTTAACTAGCCCAATAGCTTTACGTGGCGCTGCGCATCGCACAAACTAGCGCAAACAGAACATGTTTGTGCATAGCTGCGCAACGTGCTAACTAGTGCAACATCGGGCAACGTCAGGCAATGTAGAGTTCCATAGAGCAATGCCGAGCAACGTTGGGCAAAGTTGAGCAAAGTCAGTTAAACACAGCCACACCTCCTAGCCAGTCTGTGCAGTAGTAAAATAAAAAGCAATGACAGGCCTCGAACCCGGGATACTGTGCACCATAATCACAGTATTGAACCACTAAGCCATGACAGCTTTTCATAAGCATGCACTTTCAACACACACATACATATCAATGGAAGTTTACCCATTGCTAAGCAGGTGTGCCTTCAGTTGAGTTTTTTCCAAACTGGCCAATCACAAGTAAGTGCGGGAAATGATGCATATTTAAGCTCCATAGGTGGGAATACTTGCCATAACTGGTTGTAGCTCCCATCTGCAGGCAGCAATGGCTGGTGTTGGAGATGACTCTCGTTTTTGAGTGCAATGTTTGGGCATTGAGGAGTCAAAAGTAAGGGTTTGGCTCCTTGTCCATAATTATGAGGATAGACTTCTGCAGGGCCAGTACCAGGGCACCCAATACAAAGCGGAAGCCTAGGACCGTCTAGCTCATGAACTCACCAGTGCCACAGGTGTCCCTTGGACTGGTGAGCAGGTCAGACACCGCCACGCAGACCTGAAAAGACACAAGGTGGGTCAACTGGACCAATGGATTCATGAGGCCCGTGAGATGGAAAATGCCCCACTACTGAGTAAGTAGCCATGGAATTAAGTATGTAAGAATTGCTATTCTAGTCTATACTATGGATAGGTATATCTCAATATCATTTCATTGACTTCACAGCTGCAGATGTCCGTGCTGCGAATCAGCAAGCCTATGCAGATAGCCTGCTAAGGCTGCGCCACCAGGCAGGTTAGTAATTATCCAGCTTGTACTGTTATGTAAAATAAATGAGAGAGCCTGAAAAAAGTGTTTTAACACAATAAATAAAGGTATAATAATTCTCTAATAATTATTCTGCATGTACTGTTATATAAAATAAACGAGAGAGCCTCTAGAAAAGTGTTATAAGTCTTTAATAAAGGTACAATTCCTGGAGTGTGTCTGTGTAATTTTCTTTGATATGTTGTTGTACTCTTGCATTATAGAAATAGTACTGTTGTATTAAGCGCTGTTAACACACAGTTGGGTAGGCCCATATAAAGTGGATGAAGGGAGTGCCAGTAGCTTTTAAGCATATTTACAGTCCTCAACTGTTGGTTCATGCCCAGCATGTACAGGTTAATCTGGCACACGAGTAGCTTGGTATTGTGCTCCCCAGAAATGTCATTGTGCTGGCAGAAATGTAGGGAGCTGTTAACATATAACTGATAATTTCACTTAAACATATCTAGATAAGTATAGGAAAGTAGAGCTGTCAGTGTACCATCTCAGCAGTAGTGTGTCTGAGCAACTCACAAAATATGTAGCAGTAATATCTGCATCCTGGACAGTTTGTATGTCAGATATAGCCCATGTATGTAAAGATCTAGCAAAACCCATTTCCCAATTTAAGGACAATTGGGTAGTGTAATAATACATGTAGGGGACATATAACTGCAGTTAATAGGAATGTAGTGTAAACTAGAAGGATAAATAAGTTGTTAATGGAGCTATCATTTTCCACCCTACTGTATGTGCATACAAAATGCAATTCCACACCTCAATGGGTATGTCTAATCTCAAAACATTTGTTGGGACATATGTCCTATTGGTTTATAAATATTTGCATTTATTTTGATGCATGTGCCCTGTTCAAATACCACAATATTGGTGGCCTGTTGCCATCAATTAAACCTGCATGCTGTTGTAATGTCCACTGTTGTTCTATATATGTATGTGTCATGCTTGCTGTTCAACTGTTGGAACTCTGGTGTGTTGGGTTACTGGGAATACTTCTGCATGCTGTTATAACTAATTGGGAATGCTGTTGACTGTTACTAACCCATATTTTCATTAAATCCTCCTAAACATAGAACGTATGTGAAAACCAGTCCCAGCGGACCCACCTGTCCCACCTCAGCTGGCAATGGCACCTGGCACCAGCAGGTCTGGTGCCCAGTCTGGGACCTCCTCCTCCATTGGCCCTGTGCCACCTTCATGTGGAAGTGCTGCAGGGCATGGGGCTCGCCCCCCCATGCAAGCGTGGGCGGAGGAGGGCCACCTATCACCCCTCTGAATGGACCAGGCTGTGGTGCGTAGGGAGATCGAGCGTTCTGTCGCTGATCATCTACGCCAGCTTGAGGCATGAGTGGCGTGACTCCCAGGTGAGCCTGCCCCTCCTATGCAGCCCCCAGCACAGCCACCCTCTGGGCTGTGAAGGTGCAGTGGTGACTGCCCTTGGGTGGGGATCTCAGTTCCACTATTGCCATCTGTGGGCTCAGGGGCTTGCGATTTCCAAACATCCTTCCCTGTCAATAGTGTTCACCCACCACATGTGTCATATTCTACCCCGTATGTGTCTTGTTTGTCTTGTCTGTTTACCTCCCCAACCTACCTCCCCAAATATACCTAATTCCCCTACCCCACATTCCACTCTCACCTGAAAAAAAAAAAAAAAAAAGGGCAATCTGCTCCCAAAAAATAATTACGCCCCATACATAGCTGCCCATTTTGCACACATGTCCACTAGATACATAAACTGATATTTAATTGGCAGTACAACATACTTTGTTGTCCTCACCCCTCTCTCAGGGGTGGAAGGTTTCATATTTCCCTCCAAATTTATTGCATATGCACAGCTGTTGCTGTTAAAGAAATGGGCAGCTATGGACCTTCTCTACACCTGTCCTGCACATCCCGAGCTGTTTTCCCTACTGTCTTTCCCTCTTTGTGCCCCTTTTGCACCACTTTCCTATCTCCCTATTTTCTTTTTTTTCAAAGAAATGAGCGCGGGGGTTAGCAGAAGTAAGCACTATTAAGCAGTAGTTAGCAGGTTTGCACGAGTGTGCGCTTGTTTGCGCTTAGCTAAACATCGCTAAGCATCGCGCAAACCCATGCAAACCCACTCGCAACTGCTTAAAATTGCCTTAGTCACTCTGTATGTCAGGGCCCTTGTTCTGCTCAGCAGCAAAATAAAACACCTCTGTTGGTCTCGAACCCCAGACCTTGGACACACTAGACTGCATGAAGTACCACTAAGCCACGGTAGACATGCAAGTTGGTTTTGAAATAAATATATCATGCATCAGAATGAGTGAATGTAAAGGAAAAATAGGAATGCCATAACACAAAACTTGTTCTGTGGAACTTTACCAGCAGTTGTTGTGGAATTGCATTACATGACTGTGATAATAGAACCAGCCATTCTAACAGGAAATAATGTTACAGCAGCACTTTACAACCCACACACAGTATCATAGCAGGACAAGCAGTGGCATAACTGATTAGGGCAGAGGACATACATCCCAACTGTGACTACTTTTCAGGGATGTCCCTGATTTTGAAACATATGTTAGCTGTGTCTCTCTGAATCCCTCTGAAAAGTACTGACGTTAGGCAGAAAGGTGGGGTATTACACTTAATGAATAATGACAATAATAAGAGTTAGACACCGTTTGTACTTCGGAAAAGGTGTAGTAATCCATTAGCACTGGTTCTCTCGAAGTCTCCACTTACTGTCTCTGTTATTTTGAAGGTGTGCCTCACTTTTACCTACCTTTCCCTGACTCTGTTCAAATATGTACCTGAGTGTTTCAGAGGCCTGACAGAGGCAGAAACACACAGACACGTCAGCTTTTCTGCTGTTCCACACTGTGCAAATAGCTTTGGAAGGAGTTCCACAAGCATATCCTTATGTAGGAGTACAACACTGAAATACCAAAGGATGTAGCCATGTACTGGTAGCAACTGACTGTAACAATGCCATTGTACCAGTGCTGAAAAGACCTGTGCATTGCACAGACAAAGAATAACAGGCTAACATCTGGCTACTATCTGGATAGGTCCACAGTTGGGAGCTATGCAGACAGACTACTTGCCTTGATAAACTAACAGGTACACAGCAACCCTTTAAGTCCAGCAAGATAACATTCACACAATAATACATAATGCTCTCTGTACGTGTGCATCCCTACCCAAATGTACAATATACCTGTGTGTTCAGGGTCTACCAAGGATGTAGGTAGGCATACTCAGTACTGGAATTGTCCAGTTTTCATGAGCAGCCTGTGCTAATGTCAACACTAAAAAAGCACAAACTCTTCAGAAGTGAGTACATTAATATTCACAGTATAGCAGTTCACAAAAAGTTCATGTGCCAAAAGAATACATCTCAGTAACTACTTTTGTATGGCAGTTAATTGTATAAGTAGAAAATAAACTACATACTCCCATGTATCTTGTGTTAGCATTTGCAGGGATGAGTACAATTCTACACTGACAAGTGTGTACTGAAAGTGGCAACATTCAGGTCTGAGTACAACATTTAAATCACTGGCTACACCCCTAGCTTCAGATATAAGAACTATACCAACCTTCTGACTTAAACAATGGTGTCCACAGCAAACAAGTATGAGCCCCACTTTGGAAAGCTGAAAGGGCTATGCCTACCTGACTTAGCAATTTATATCATTGGGTTGCTATGACAGTGAGTACTGCAATTACCATGCATCAGGCTGCATGCAATTACCAAATGGTGGCCACCAATTGGTGCAGAGGCCATCACATGGACATGTGCAGATACCTATAAAAGCAGGCTGCACTTACTGCCCACACACGCAATCACTCCGTTGCAGACACTGATAGAGAGAGAGAGAGAGAGACAGAGATACAGAGAGAGAGAGAGACATTAACAGCAAAAGCAAACTCAAAAGCAAAAGGAACACTGAAATTAATAATACCAACACATGCAAAGGAAAGGTATGCAACAGATATGTATTTACTGGCATGTAGTAGATGTTTTTGAAGAGTACTCTACATACTTTGAAACATCCATATGTGGCAGCAGTACGTATCTATGCACATATGTCCAGCATAACTACTGCCATGGACAAATCAGTGTGTAGCTGTGTGCAGGGGGACATAACTGTGACATATGTAGCTCAGCATTAAATGTCAAACATCTGATCCATGTTATCTGTGTTCTGTACAGTAGTGTGGACAATGGCTGTTTGGGAGAGTAGCACAAACAGCTATATAAACATAGATGTGACAGAGTGACACATGCATGATAGTCATATTAATGTGTAGCTTAGCATTGGCAACTGCTGTACCAGGCTAGTATGCTAATCTAGCATTTGTAGCTATATACACTCCCTCTAATATTACTGTGTGCTCACATGTGACACCTGTTCATGTTGCAGCACGGCCCAACAGGTCAGCCATGAGGTCCAGGGACTTACAACAGTGTGGACCTTGTGTGTGTATGGCACACACATACGCAGAGATATATATGTGTCAGATATATTAACATCTGTACATGTGCATAGAGCAAGGGACATACTGCAACTGTATGTGAAGGGTGGACATATATATGTTGGTGAAGGTTGTTATGTGCATATTTGTATGTACATTGTAGTGTGTGGCAAACAAGACAGCATACAGTGCTGGTATATGACACGAGGTGGTTAAACACTGTGGGTGTGATTTGTTAAGTTTGCAATGTTGCAGCCAATGAAGCCTGCTAAAGCTACATGGGCTGAGAACACCTTCAATGCATTTCTCACAAGACTGTGTGATATCATTACATTACTGTATACCTCACATCCTTTGCATAATTGATATTCCCACCCTGAAAGGTGGACTGCATATGTGCCTATATGTATATGTATATGTACACCAATGGATGTGTATATGTATGTATATATATATATATATATATATATATATATATATAGAGAGAGAGAGAGAGACAGTCATATATAGTGAGACAGATGCCTGGTGTCAAATCTATGGCCTCAGGCTTAATGCCGAAAATTGCATTGTCATCCCTTTTGGTAAAAACTCGGTAACCATGAACTACCACATAGGTGGTAGTCTACTTAACACTGAAAGTGTGATAAGAGACCTTAGGACACAGGTGGACAGTAGTCTCCCATTTGATGATCACAGTGCCACACTAGTCAAGAAACACTTCTATGTGGCACACCTCATCACAAAAGGCTTCTCATCCAGGGAAAAAGAGGTCATTGTTCTCCTCTACTCATCACTCATAAGACCCATTATAGAGTACAACGCCCCTTTTGGTATGTACCTCACAAGACATCTACAACAACTGGAAAGGCCACAGACATACGTCACAAAGAGGATTACCACCCTCAAATAGATGCCCTATGCAGACTGTCTCACAAAATGCCATCTTTACTCTGTCGCATATCGCCTACCCAGAGGTGATCTCTGCCTAACATACAAAGTTATGTCAAACCCAGAGCTGTTGGACATGCTCCATGTAAAGAAATCCCAATCCCTCCGAGCTACACACTCTAGGGACCTAAACCTTGTCACCACAATAAACAGAACATGCTGGAGGGATAGATTCTTATCTCAGAGACTTCCCTTACTCTGGAACAAACTACCTATCTATAGCAAACAAAGCTTCTCAGTAGCACTCTTTATGAATAATCTTGATGATTGGATGGGAGATAGGTAATACACCCCAGGGATCACCTCTGTGGCTCTGCTTGACAGTGGCACAGGAAATTAATTTCCTTGTGTGGCAAAGGCCAGGGAACCATTTGGCCAGGCTTATATAGGCCCTAGGGCCAATAGCCTAGTACCTACCTATGAACCTATACACACCCACATGTACTTTTTGCAATACATGCTATGTGAGGTTGACTGAGTGTGATGGGCAATGTGTTGGTGAATGTGTCAAAGTTGTGTATATGTGGGATAGCCTAGTGGGAAACTGTTTCTGACATGGTATTTTGTGTCCTAGCTTTGATCCCAGCAAAGGATGAGTATGCTATTGCTAGGCAGAAAAAGCAGTATGCCATATGGTCTGACATAGTCCCTTGATGTTGACTGGGGTGTGTCATTGGAGGCTAAGGCAGTACATGTATGCCTATTGATTGGTACTGCTGGTGAATCCAACTCCTGTATGAACAGTAGTACTACCTGAAGCTGTAGGCCTAAACAGCACAGTATGGTGTATGTCCACATTGCTTGGAACCACTGTTTGCGTGTTCCCTGTAGTCCTCACAGATTACATACCTCAGGCTTAAGGTTTTGTAAGTACTGACACACAGTATTGTATGGTACACACGTAAAGCTCATCTGGGTTGCCATACCTTTGTGTCTTGTAAGTATGTCTGATGTGTGTGTGGGTATGCCTGTAACATGCCCTTTGTCATATGTGTGTTACAAGATATAAGTGCATATCTAGCAACATGCATACTCTAGTACAGCAGTATGCCACCCATATTCACGAATGTGCACATATATTAGGCAGGGGTTTGCCATCAACAAGTAGTGTAGTATAATGGTAATACTGTAACTGGACTATACGATCATTGTGATGGAGGGCATATTAAGATATGCATTAGCTTGATCTATACCTTCTGTGGCTAGGTGGTGCATTGTGACGCATACGTGTGCCATGTACTGTTGCATAGTCTTACATAGTGATTTCACTTTGTTGCTGTGCAGAACATGGTGTAATATACAGAGTGTGCTAGGCACTGTCAGGCAGTTGTGGGGTGAGTACTGATATGTGGTATTGAAAGTGTGTATCCTCTGACAGCTAATAGGTTGTTATATAGGGCAGTTCAGTGATATCTGTACTGTATAATGTTAAGTATGCCATATGACTTGCTCAGACATATTGTTTCATTGTCTTCTAGGGATCATGGCCCACTGTCGCAACCCGAGCTATAGTAGTGCTGAGGACGACATCATTACAAGCAGTCTGATCCAGCACTACAGAGTGCTATTCTCAAGAACCAGCCAGCACTAGCATGAGCGGACTGCACTGTGACAAGATGTTGTCCGTAGGGTAAATGACATAGGCATGCATAACTGGACATATGAGCAGGTATGCCATCACTGCAGAGATTTATTTAGACATGTCTGGCAGCATGCGTCTGATGTCTGTAGACAACAGCTTGCTACAGGTGGTGGGGTTACCATCCATTCCCCCTTCACCAGAGTGGAGGAGCTGCTCCTGAATCTGGTGGCTCCTGGCCAACACCAACAGCAGCAGACATGTATCATCATGGAGGTTGGAGACACTCAGCAAGTTCACATGGAGGATGCAGGTAACATGGTATATCTGTAGACTACTGTTACCTCTATTGGTAGATCATGCATATGTGAGATGGGTACTGTGTAGTTAGAAGATGTGGAGCCTGATGTTGTACAATACTGATCATTTGGAACATAATCTGTAGGCCTGTGAATGTAAACAGTTGTACTACTGTAAGATTGCAAACTCACAGTAGCAATGCCGCAGTTGTTGCCACTGACAAACTGTCTCATATCCTTGTAAGTCCCTCTGGTGTGACAGCAAGGCAGCAGACCCATGCTGGTGAGTGTGTTCGACATTTATTGTTGCAAATAAAATGTGCACGTCATAGGTAAGGTGTAGGCCATGTACACATGTAACACACCTATGCATAATGCATGCTGTGCATGTTTGCTGTGAGACTATGCACATCTCAGTAATGTGATTAGCGGCCTCAAACACATGCAATACACAGAGCATCCCAAACAAATGTGGCTACACTGTAGTGGCCATTGGATAGGCAGATTCGATACACATGCACACAACATACACAACTATGTCATACACAGAACATGTTAATATGCTACACATGGCATATTTACACACCGTCTGTAAAGTCACACTCCAGTATCCCAAATGTCATCCACACAGCACACATAATATACCTGAGGGGGCGGTGAGACACTCTTCCACACACAACACATTCATGTTTGACAATGCTCCTTATTGGGCACCTTACAAACCCATGTAACAACTGGCCGTTAAATGGTGGATTTAGCCATGGTACTGCAGTTCAGGTATAGCATGATAGGTGCTGGTCTGGCACACATTAGTAGCCTTGAGTGACCACATGATGCTGCATGATGATGGCTTATGGTAATACACCCCATCCAGTTATAGTAACCACAGTACTACACATAGCTTTCATTGCTATACACCTCAATGTTGTGTGTGTGCAAACATATGCACCTATACACAATATGCATAGCAATCACCATTTGCACAAACTGACACATATATGCCTTGTAATGCTATTGAGTGTCTATGTCACATGACACACATTGGGTATGTGTGATGTTAAATGTTGCAGTTGTGTTGTAGCATGCCATGTCATGGCTGGCACTGGCATGTCCACAATATGTTCTACACTCACCATAACTACTGTACATTGGCTATGTGGGCCAATGGTATTCCAGCAGGTATACATGCACCACTGATCCTGTGTGTATACACAACATGCATGGGCTAAACCTATGTCCACAATTATCTGCTAAAGACACAGATGCTCTAATCAGAAATGGATATCTATGTGACACACAGATACACATCCCGCCATGGTATGTATACCTGTGAGTGATGGTGCACAGGACAGTAAAGAGCTTTTAATACTTGCACAGCAATGTTGTGTTCATGTATACATTGCATTCCAGGGTGAGGCCAATCACTGAACAACAACACACATGCATCAAAACCATGTATACTGCTCATAGCAAGGACTGTCTACACTCACACTGCATGCTGTTGAGCAACACATGTCCTGCATGCTGACATGTGTGATATGACTTTTTGGCTTGTGATACTGTACCCCACCATCAACTGCTATTGAGTATGTTCTGTATTGCTGGTGGTGGGTGTGTGTGTGTGTGTGTGTGTGTGTGTGTGTGTGTGTGTGTGTGTGTGTGTGTCTGCTTTAGTGAGGAGTGCATTTGTGCGCATGTGTGCATGTGTGCATTTGTGCATGTGTGCATGTGTTCATGTGTGCATGTGTGCATGTGTTCATGTGTGCATGTGTTCATGTGTGCATGTGTGCATGTGTGCATGTGCTCTGACATCATGTACAGGTCGTAAAGTGTGTTTCCTGTCTTCCTTTCACAGGTGCTGAGGTTGGGCTGGTTCACTGCAGCAGGGGAACCTGATGTCACTGACACAAATAGTGATAATGAGGATAGGTGTGTTGAGGCACAGGCATGTTTGCCAGGATCTGTTGTTGGGCCACCAATCGACAGTACACAAGTGTCCACCCCATCCATGTGCACAGTCATACCGCCAATACATCCATCATCACCAATGCCCTTAGCTGAGGGACAGTGTACAGTTGGCAATGGCCAGGACAGTGTGGTATCTATGGCACATGCATCCGGACACAGCAGCCATAGCCAGATGTCTGGAACAGTACCACATAGGCAGATGTCCAGGGCTTCTCGTCAGAGCACTGCTGATCATCACGCCCCTGGCAGACGTGCCACGGGTCTTACAACCTCACGCATGTTCCAGGCTGTCATGGAGGCACATGCATGTATGGAACGGTACACCAGACAGGGACTAAGAGCACAGAGGGCACATAACACCAATGTAATTGACAGTATCCATGACCTAGCAGGTGCCATCTGTAATTACACTGAGGTCACTGATAGACATTGGGGTGAGACATTAGATTTTCTCCGCAATGTCATGTCCATGTGTCAGGACAGTGCGGGATGGTTGAGACGTGGATGTGGACATATGCCAGTAACATCAGCAGCTGGTAGTCGCCGTGGACATCCATCAAGTCACAGCTGCTCCCGTAGTGCCAGTACCAGCAATGTTGTGGGTGGGCTGTCCATAGACCGTCCTAGAAGACCATGTGCATGTGGCTCTGGCCAGTTCCAGCAGGGACCTGGATCCAGTGTACATATGTCTACCTCTGAGTATAGTACCCCATCTGGCTTAGTACCTGATACTGTCTGTAGCACCCCTGCCAGGCACAGGTACTATATCCATGGCCAGAGATGGTGATCTGTAAAGCCTGGCAGGTACAGTCTGTGGCTGTCCCACAAATCTCCATATATGGCAGCCACATGGTGGAACTGTGTACATGCAGACACACACACATAAATCAGACACCTAGGGCTAACACATACCTGCACACATTACATCCACATTGGCCCATACCAGTACTCTTGGCCCTCACACACACACACACACACACACACACACACACACACACACACACACACACACACACACACACACACACACACACACACACATACATGTCGATTGTATGGCTCAATGAAGGCCTCTGGCAAACCAGCAACACACCCTGTGCATATGATGAAACCTGTGCCACCTCCTATCATCTGTAACATTGATGCAGGAACAAGCTAACATGGTGCTGATGCACAGGGTGACTTTATAGCAGTATAGCAATGTTAGCATGTTGTCAGCAGTAAAGTGTAATGATATCCTTGAAGGTGTAGCTGAGCAGGCATGATGCATTAAAGCTATGATTGTCAATATAGTATTGTTTACACCAGTGTTAATTCCAATAGTGTATTGTCCGCCCATGTGCCATTTGGCTGATGTGTGTAGTATTGGCAGCATGTGTTAGAGAGTGGACAGTACGTGTGGGATGTGTGCAGCATAGATTTGCAGGTGTACATTTGTGAAGATGGTGGAGGTGCACTATCTGCATGTACGTGCATAGTGGACACATGAGCAGGGTAACATGCCCTGTATTACACAGTGTTAACACTCCATAGTTTCTATTGGTGGCTAGTATGCTTTGTACTACACACATTTTGGAACTTGAGTACACATCTGTATGACATGGTTTGACACTGTGCTGTGGGTGATACTGTTACTATCTGTCATTGGTTTGCATTCTGGTAGTATACATAACCTCAACAGCCTGACCATAAACAATCGTTAGATGATGTCTTGACAACTGACACACAGATGTAGGACACACAGTAACATTTGGATCCTTCAGGTACTATACTATGCCAGTAACCAGTGGTATTCACCTGCACCCATTCCTGGGACCACTCCTGTTTTGCATATAGCTCTCTTAGGTACAAGCAAACACAGTAGGGATATGTCCGTCCAAGTCTGGAAATGCATACTGTGGGCTATAACGCATTCTCCAGATGACACACACATCCTCCACAAGGGTATCATACAGACAGATACCTGTTGTCAAACCCATGCTGTAAAGCTATAAGCCAACTAAAGCATAGTCATCCACTTTTACAAAACATATTATCCCCACAGTACCACATAGGTAGTAGTCCCCAGCATGTTGAACAGGTACCGATGTGTACATACAGCCAAGTGTTATGTCATCTCTCCTTTGGTAATCACATTTCCAAAGGTATTTTGAAATCCCTCGGTGGATCACATAAGCAATAAGGGGTCTGCATGCATATCCACAAAGGTTGTTGTACACCTATAATGAATAGCCATCATTAACAGGCTTTGCTGCATTTGAACAGGTCTGAAATATACCTCAGGCATAAACCCTCACTCACACTATTCAATAGAAACTGTAATGAGTGTGTGTGACATGAATGACCTAGGTCAGGGATCACTGCAGTGGCTGGGCTTGTCACAAGCATACAGATGTGACCTAAGGTCTGGAAAGTGGCAGCACACTCTGGCAAACATAACAGATGTGTTCATGGAGAAAGCAGGGTTCCCACCTATGAAATAATTGAGGTCCCATGTATGTATATGTATTTGCCACACAGCCACCTGACATGTGCAATGCACATACTGTTGTCATTGTGATATTTCTTACAGTAGTAAAAGCAAAACCCACAACACATTGAAAAACAGTGTCACACAAATAGAGCACACACACTCACCAAGTGCAGGATTCAAGTCCCTATCTAACTACTTTATGATACTAAAGCAGTACACATTAACACGACATGCTATACACATTACTGGGAGTTCTCCTTTCCACAGGTATATTTGTAGGATGGTGACATCATCAGACTTGACAAAGATGAGTATACCACTTTTAAGGTATTTCAGTAGTCTTTAAAAAGGTTGCACCTCTCCAAGGAGACACACACACTCTCATATAATTAGCACGTGCAAGATTCAAACCCCTACCGAACAATACTAAAGGAGTACACATTAACATGATGCGCTATACACATTACTGGGACTTCTCTTTTCCACAGGTATATTTGTAGGATGGTGACATCATCAGACTTGACAAAGATAAGTATACCACTTTTAAGGTGTTTTAGTAGTCTCCAAAAAGTTAGCGCCTTTCCAAGGAGATACACACATACTCTCATACAGTTGTCAAGTACAGGATTCAAACCCCTACCTAACTACTTTATGATACTAGCACAGTACACATTAACATGACACACTATATACATTATTGGGAGTTTGCTTTTCCACAGGTATATTTGTAGGAGGGTGACATCATCAGACTAGACAAAGTGGGTTACATTAGGTGGGCTACATAGAAGGAATTTCTAAACACTTTGGCAATGTGATCATCAAAGGAGAGTTTACTATCTACCTGGGTCCCCAGGGCCATAATTACATTCTCCGTACGTACTGGATTACCACCTATGTGGTAATTTGTGTGCACTTTGTTTTACCCAAAGGGGATGACTATGCATTCTTTGGCATTCTGCTTGAGGGCATTGTTTTGACATCAGGTATCTGTCTCTGTAAGACCCTTCTGGAGGATGCCTGTGTCAGCCGTAGAGTCGATTATGGACCACAGTTAGCAGTTATCTGCAAACTTGTTCAGCCATACTCCTCCCATGCTTGCCTGTACCTCTGAGCAGTATCTACTGAACAGGTGGGGTCCCAGGACCAAGACCTGTGGGATGCCATTTGTGACTGGTTTAGAGTCGGACATGGCACCCACAACTCTGAACATGTGTGTTTGATCTATGAGCCAGTTGGCCACCCATCCTGTGACATAGCTGTTAATGTTCAAGCTGGTAAGCTTGTCTATGATGCCAGAGTGGGGAATGGTGTCAAAAGGCCTTAGTGAGGTCCAGGTGGGCTGTGTGGACTACTTTCACCTCCATCTATGTCCTTGGTAACTGTTTCAAAGAAGTCAACTAGGTTCAGGAGGCAGGATCTGCCTTTAACAAAGACAAGTTGGGTAGAGTCCAGTGTCTGGTGGTTCCCAATGTATCTCTTTATGGGTTCCATGATAATTTGCTCCATAGCTTTGCAGACCAGGCTGAGTAGGCCTATAGGGCAATAGTTTCCAGGTTCTGTTGGGGCACCCCCTTTGTGGAGCTGGATGACTGTTGCTGTATGCCATTCTTTGGGTACATAGCCTGTGGTAAGGTTGAGTCTGGACAGTGAATGTAGGTAAGGGTGTAGTTCCTTTTGGGGCTGGTGTAAGACACAGCCTGGAACACCATCCAGTCCCATTGATGCTGTGTTCTTAGCTTTGGAGAGGGCTGTTTTTACCTGCATGTCCATGAAGTCTGGGGCTCTGCATTCTTCTGGGATGGACACAGACCCTTTTGGTGGTGATGGGAGAGGGGGGTTTGCACTGAACTTGTCCGCCAGGATGTGGGCAATGTCAGTTGGTTCAGTGTATTTTTTTGCCATTTTGCAGTAGCTGACGGCATATTTGAGAGTTGCCACCTAAATGTTTGGCATAACTAACGGAGGCTTTGCGGTTGTTATTCTTACATTCCTTGGCAATTTGTCTTTAGAAACTGGCCTTGGATTATTTTATGAGCGATCATTGTTTCTTCCTAATAATGATCAGTGATGCCTTTCCTTTTGGGAAGTTTGCTCTATCATGTGTTAATTTCCTCCCTCTGTTGTATAGCTTATTTATGGGCAATGACCACCAGATTGGTTTCTTATTTTTGGAGGAGTGCATCTTGGTTTTATTTGGGATGTCTCGATCCATACATCCCTGAAGATGCTCATAGAATGCACTTGTAAATGATTTGGCAGATTGTATAGCATTATCCTATAGCAAGGGGGCTTTGGAACTTTCCCCTTTGGTCTTGGGAGATGTGCAGTTTGCTTTTGAAAATGTCTTCACAGTAGTTTCCTTGACTGGGGGGGGGATGTGGGTTCCAGTGTGATTACTTTATGATCTGATATTACCAGTGAGGGGTTTATCTCTGTTGTGGAACACTGGTACCCCATGTTGGTGATGATCAGGTCTAGTATGTTGTCACCTCTAGTGGGTGTGGTGACCAGCAGTTCCAGGGCGTTTGAGTTTTTAAACTCTAGGAAACATTGGGCAAAGGACGTTGTACACGAGTAATTCTCCCACTCAATGTTTGGGTAGCTGTAATCTCCTCATATAATGGTGTTTGGTAAGACCTTTATATTTTCCCCTGTTCTCAGGAATACTGAGTGAGGTTCCTGAGACAAGGTAGGTGATCTATAGCAGGCTACAATCTGATAAGCAGTTTTGCCCAATGTTAGTTGCACTTGCATGGTCTCCAAGGCCTCATGCTGTGCCACTAACCTGAAGGTGTGGGTATCCATAAGGTAAATGGATACACCCCTTCCTTTTGTATTTCACTCTGGGTTTTGGGGCCAAAGATCAGAGGGATTGTGAGTGTTTTACGTGGAGCATGTCCAACAGCTCTGTATTTGACATAGGTTTGTATGTTAGGCTGAGATCACTTATGAGTAGGCGATATGCGATAGAGTACAGCTGGAGCATTTTGAGACGGTCTATGTATGGCATGTATTTCAGGCTGCTAATGCTCTTTGTGAGGTATTTCTGCAGGCTTTCCAGTTGTTGTAGATGTCTTGTGAGGTACATAGCAAAAGGGGCATTGTACTCTATTATGGATCTATTGAGTGATGAGTAAAGGGGAACAATGTCATCTTCTATCACAGGTGTGTCCACTGTCCACCTGTGACCCAAGGTCTCTTATCACACTTTCAGTGTTAAGTATACTACCGCCTATGTTGTAGTTCATGGCTACAGAGTTTTTACCAAAGGGGATGACAATGCACTTTTTGGAATTGAGCTTAAGGCCATGGTTTTGACACCAGGCATCTGTCTCAGTGAGGCCCTTTTGTAGGATGTCCACATCTTTAGTATTTACAATTATGGCTCTTTACAATTATGGTTTGCAGTCATCTGGAAACTTCATTTGCCACAGACCTTCCATTTTACAGTTTACTTCAGGGAAGTAGATACAAAACAGGACAGGACCCAGGACTGAACCCTGTGGTACTGCACTCGTCACTGGTCCAAAGTCATACTTGGAGTCTGCTACTTTCACAGTGTGTGTTCTGTCAGTGAGCCAGTTGGCAACCCATCTTGTGACATAGCAATTTATACCTAGTTTAGTGGATTTATTTATAATTCCAGAGTGGGGGATAGTGTTGAAAGCCGTGGCAAGATCTACATAGGCTGTGCGAACCACCTTACCCTTGTCTACAGTTCTGGTGACTGCTTCAATGACGTCTATCAGGTTTAGGAGACATGATCTGCATTTTACAAACCCAGCATGGTTGTGGTCCAGAGTTTGGAGATTACCAATGTCTTTTTTCATAAGTTGTATGATGATACATTCCATGGCCTTGCAGAGCAGGCTCATCAGGCTAATGGGGCGCTAGTTCCTGGGGTCCGTGGTGTCTCCACCCTTGTGTAGTGGGATAATAGTCACTGTGCACCATTTAGCAGGCAGAAAGCCTGAGGTGAGGCTATGACTGAACATGGTACATTGGTGTGGTGCCTGTTTATTCTGTAGTTTGTGTAGAACACAGCCTGGGAAGTTGTCTGGTCCCATGGATGCTGTGTTCCTGGATTTGAAGAGTATTTTTTACCTGTGCAGCCGTGATGACAACAACTTTGCAGTCTTCCATTATAGAGATGTGCTCTTTCATGGGTGAGAGGGGGGTAAAGTTAGCACTGATCCTATCTGCCAGGATGTTGGCAATATCAGTTGTGTCTGTATATTTAGTGCCATTGAGCTGTAACTCAGAGCAGATCTGAGTGTTGCCATTGAGATTCTTGACATAGCTATAGAATGCTTTGTGGTTGTCTTTAGAATCTGTGTCGATTTTGTTTTCATAACTAGCTTTGGAGGATTTTATCAGGGATCACAACTTCTTACTGATGTTGACCATGGAGCTCCTCCACTCATGGGATTTTACCCTCCTTTGCAACAGTTTCTTCCTTCTGTTGTGCAGTTTGTTTTTGGTAGGGGAACACCAGATTGGCTTCCTTTTCTTGGAGGATAATGTCTTGGTTCTGTTTGGGATAGCATGATGCATGCAGTCATGTAAGTGCTTATAAAGTGCAATTGGGAAGGATTTAGTAGTCGTAACTGCATCGTCCATCTGCATGGGTGTCCTGCGGTTCAGCACTTCTGTCTTAAGAAGCATGAAGTTGGCTTTGGAGACATTTTTATCATGGTTTCCTTAATGGGAGTGTGGGTCCAGAATGTGGATATGTAGGGTAATTAACTTATGGTCAGATGGGACCAATGAGGAGCTGACTTCAGGTGTGGAACACCGGTCATGCAGGACAAACCAAACCCATAACCAACACAAATAACCACAAAGTGAGCTAAATGCTACTCATTGCCAGAAGTCTCAGCCTCCAGATGCACACACTTGAGGCACTTCTCATTATGGAGAATATTGATATCTGTGCAGTAACAGAAACCTAGTTCAAGGCTCCAAACAGCACACCAGCACTACCAAGATACTAGTCATGCCATACCTTCCAGCATCAGAACCTGAATCATAGCACGTATGGTGAGGATGTATCCATATTCATCAAGGATACCTACACCTCTCTCTACATGCTCTCTACAGGATATGTACCCATAGAATGTTGCACAGCAACATTCTTCACACTCCACAGGGGTGTGGCCACAAAACCCCTTGGCATTCATGCTCTATGAGCCAGAGGAGTGTGTTCTGCAAGGCAATTGAGCCAATCATAATGGAAGTCAACAATACAGAGATTGGGAACCTTCACACAGTTGTGCACACCCAGTTTGGCTTTGTGAAATGCAGACCACACCTCCTGAACTGGGAGGATTTCTTTGACAGTTACCCAGGCTACAGATGATTCAAATGAGCTCAACACAGCCTACCTATACCTCGCTAAGGCCTTTGACACCATTCCCCAGTCAGGTATCCTAGATGAACTCACCAACCTGGCCATGTATCCATACATCACAAGATGGATTGCAACCTGGCTCACAGATAGATCCCACACATTAAGAGTTGCTGGCTACATGTCAGACTCTACACCGGTAATGACTGGTACCCCCAGAGTTCAGTCCTGGGGTCCCTCCTGTTTGGTATAGACTTCTCAAATGTACATGCCAACACAGGAGGGTTGTGGTTGACTAAGTTTGCTGAGAACTGTAAAGTGTTTGCCATAATAGATTCCCCGGAAGACAGACATATTCTCCAGAAGGGACTCTATAAGACAGATGTGTGGTGTCAGAATCATGGCCTCAAGCTCACTGTGGAGGAATGCATAGTGATCCTCTTTGTTGAAAACAAAATACCCACAAACTACCACATAGGTTTTACCCCCTTAAAATGACAAGGTGATAAGGGATCTGGGGACACAAGTAGATAGTCATCTTTCTTTTGACAACCATGTTGCCAACATGATTGGAAGATCTTATGTGGCCCACCTAATCAACAACGTGTTTGCATCATGATCCAAAGAGGTAGTGTTGGCACTCTACTCTTACATCATCAGACCCATCACTGAGTACGGTGCACCATTTTGGATGCACTCGACTTAGCATATCCAGCAGCTGTAGAGACCACATAGGTACCTCACCAAGAGGAATACTGGCCTCAAACAGTTGTGTTATGCAACACAATTGGTAAAACTAAATTTGTTCTTCATTGCATACTGCCTACTCAGAGGCACACTCTGCCTAACATACAGAGCCATGTCCAACATATAACTGTTGAACATGCTCCATCTACAGATAACAACATTGAGTCGTCCTACACATTCCAGGGATATAAACCTCATCAGAATGATGAATACCACATGCTGGTGGGCTAGAGTACCATCCCAGACACTTGCCTTACTGTGGAACATAGTCCCAATGTACATGAGACAGAACCCCTCGCTGACACTCTTCAATTGGAACCTTGATGAGTGGATCGGAAACAGAATATTCATGCCAGGCATCACATCAGCAGCCCCACTAGAAAGGGGCTTAGGGTACTAAGTATTAGAACTAGGCCTTGGGAGACTACCAATGGTGTGGTGAAAGCTGCACAATTTGCGTAGGCTAATATATGCCTTCGTGGAGATAGTCTACTACATACCTATGAACCTATGTGACAGGTACATGTCTACAGATAGTAGATGTGTACTTCATTGTACAGTCATGTACAGAAAGTACATAGACCACATACACTGTAATGCTTACAGATACTGGTGGCTGTTATGTACAGTTGGTGAGATGTGCACCTCATGTCTTTCATGCCATTGGGATGTTTGCTGGGTGGTACAGTCCTGGATGGCTCCCTGTCATGCTCACCCTCTTAAATACATCTCTGCCCATCCATCTTTGAATTATTATATTGTGTTCCCCCTACATAAATATATATATATATATATATATATATATATATATATATATATATATATATATATATATACATATAGGTACATAGGTAGGTATAGTATGGCCAGAGTGTGCAGCTATCACCACCCATGGAGTTAGTACCTTAGGCCTCTGTGTAGTAGAGCTGATGAAGTGATCCATGGTTTGACAGTTCAGTTTCACATACACTCATCAAGGCTCCTCTGGAAGAGTGTCAGTGAGGGACTCAGCCTAATGTCGGTTGGGAGCCTGTTCCAAAGCAAGGGAAGTCTGTGAGTTAGTAATGTATCCCTCCAACATGTTCTATTTAATGTTGTGATGATGATATCCCTAGAGCATGTGGTACAGTGAGCTTGGATTTACTTCCGATAGCGCATGTACATCAGTTCTGCATTGGACATGGACCTGTCTGTTTGGCAGAGATCTCCTGAGTAGACAGTATGCAACAGAGTACAGATTGAGTTAAATTCAGTCTTGTTGCATGGGGCAACTGTTTGAGGCCAGTAATCCTCTTGAGGTACTTCAGTGGTCTTTCCAGCTGCTGAAGGTGCCTAGTCAGATTCATCGCAAGTGTGCCATGATACTCTCTGATGAGTCTGATGACTGATGAGTAGAGGGAACCTCCTTTGACCTACATGCAAAGACCTTGGCAGTCTGTGGGAACACATAGCATGATTTTCTGACCACTTTGTGATGTGTTTCTGGAAGTAGAGATGACTATCCACATGTGTCCATAGATCCCTTATTATCACCTCCATATTTAGGGTGTTGGCACCTATGTGGTATTTGTATGACTGTAGCTCGAGGCCATAATTTTGACACTACATCTGTCTGACTGAGACCCTTTTTAAGGATGTCTCTGTTGTCCCAAACATTGATTATGACAACTTTTTTGCAGTCATCCACAAACTTTGCTAAACATAGCCCTCGTGTGTTTGACTGTATTTCTGAAAAGTATACACCATACAGGAGGGGTCCCAGGACTGAGCCATGGGGGACAGCAGTTGTTACCAGCTTTAACAGGGATCTATCTTTGCCCCAGTTGGCAATCCATCAGATGACATACACATTAATGCAGAGGTTGTTGATTTTGTGGATATGACATGTGTCTGAGATGTTGGAAAATGACTTTTCAAGGTCTATGTGGGACGTGTGTAGCTCATTTCATTGATGTATGTCCTGGGTGACTGCCTTGAAAACAGTCTAGCAGGTTTGGGAACCATGATCTGCCCCTGACCAAACCAAAATTGGTAGGTTTGGGTGTGTGTAGGCTCCCAATAGCTCTGTTTAAGAGTTCCATCATGATGGACTCCATGGCCTTGCAGATCAGGCTTAATAGGTTTATAAGACAATAGTTTGCATGGTCTGTTGTGCACCAACACTTGTGGAGTGTGCCAAACATTGCTGTAATGCATTCAACAGTTTCATATCCTGTATAGAAGGTGATTCTCAGCAGACTGTTCAGGTGCAGGGTCTGTTTGTTTTGGAGTTCACATATGACACAGCTAGGGAAACCATGTCATCCCATAGTTTCTCGGTTTGGAAAGTACTGTTTAACCATTGTATGTGTGATTTCTGAGTTTTCACAATCTCCAGGTATGATAATGGGCCCTTTTGTCAGTGAGAGGGGGGTAAATATGTATGAACCTGTCTGACAAGATGTTGGCAATGTCAGTCATGTACATGTATTAATTTACAGTTTGCACTGACTCAGAACATATATGAGTTTACATTGATATTTATGACATAGCGAAAGAAAGCTTCATGATTCTCTATTGACTCTTTGACAATATTTTTGCCAGAACATGGATTGGATAATGTTAGGAGTGCTCTTTGTTTATTGATGATACTGATTGGAGATTTATTGATCTTCTTTGAATTTTCACTTTCTTTGAACAACTTAAGTACTTGTAGTACATAGTTTGATTATGGCAGGAGTCCAATATATTATATGGGTCTGTTTTCATATAACTGTGTGCTCAAGGCAGGATTGGTGAATAGTGACAAGTTTCTGGGGTAAGAACTGCAACTGCCAGATATGTATGGCCCACTGCTGTATTCAGACATGGCCTAAGTGTGTGAGCATGCCCAGTATGGACATATATATACTATATGTGTATGAAAAATCAAGTTGGTTTTTACTTCAGGGCTCACCTTTGTGCTGTACATTGACAGGAATCACGCTGTGCCTGCAGGACTTCCATGAGTCACTTTGCATAGACTTATCAACATTTCTACATACAGGGGGGACAGCTATTATTTGTACATTTCTACCCGGGGGGGCACACCTGTTACTGTGGGTGTACATAGGATGAGGGGTTCACCTGACACTTATACACATTTGCTAGGCCTGCACTGCTATGTCAGGTACTCCATTTCAGTTTGTACTGTTGCCTATCGTACTGGCTTGAGGCATACTACTGTACTACAGATCTTAGCTTCCAATTTCACGTATATTAGTTTGTGACTTCATAGCGTGTCCAACCCACATCACACTGCTTGAGCTGCTGTTGTCTGTCTGCATAGGCCTGGGGGGAAGTTCAGAGGGCATGATACAGCATTTGCTTGTGTTTGTGTTAGTCTACAATTGTCCTGCTGTGTCTGTGCCAGTGAAATGTTGTCATGGCTTAGTGGTTCAGTACTGTGATTATAGTGTACAGTATCCTGAGTTCAAGCCCTGTCACTGCTTTTTATTTTCCTGCTGGGCAGACCTGACTGGTTAAGGAACAGTAAATCAGGTGTGAGCGTGTTTACCTGACTTTGCTTGACTTTGCCTGACTTTGCCCAATATTGCCAAACGTTGCCCAATGTTGCCCAATGTTGCGCTAGTTTGCGCGGTGCGCAGCTCCACACAATTGTGCTTAAATATGCTAAACAGTGGTAAAATGTGCTTAGCACTGCTTTATATTGCTTAAAATAGGGCAATCATGCCTCAGGTGGTGCTGCAGGGTTGCCTATGTCAGATGCACATAGTACACTCCCTATACATGTTTGAAAACAGGTAGTGTCAAGTTAGACATCCCTTTTATTGTATGTGCGAGTCAGAGGGAGGTGTCATTTCCAGGGTTCCTACTGAGTCAGTGTATGTGCTATGAGTTGCCTGTTTGCCAAGGCCAAGGCATACTTGGCACACCTCCTTCTGCCTACTGGGGCAGGCTCAGGTTGTTCCTCCTCTGAGTCACGCTGTGCCTGTGCAGGCCTTGGCAATGGTGGGGGGGCTGTTTGGCCCTGCCCCATGCTGTTCCTGCTGCAGCTGTTTTCGCAGGATCATATTGTGTAGCATGGCACATACCATGACAATTTGGGTACATGTAGTTGGTGAGTACTGCAAGGCTCCACCAGATGTGCCCAGGCACCAGAACTGTGACTTGAGCATCCCAAACACATGCTCGATTATGTTTCTTGTTTGTGCGTGTGCCTCATTATGGAGTTCTTGTTCGGGTGTGTGTGCATTTCTGATGGGTGTCATCAGCCACGGCTCCAGTGCGTATCCAGCATCCCCCACTAGGTGACCATCAGGGATGTCCCCATTAGCAAATCTCTGGTACAGCTGTGTCAGATGCCAGATGTGGGAATTGTGATAACTTCCAGGGCAGCCAGTGCACACATTCATTATTATGCCCTGGGCATCACACACGAACAGGCAGTTGATGGAGGGGAAGCCCTTGCAGTTGATGTAGACCCTACCCCGCTCACCGGGTGATGCTTTAATATGTATGTGCATGCAGTCTATTGGACCCACTACCTCAGGGTATTCTGCTATTTGGTGGAAAAGGCACATATTGCTGGCCAATGTCTCATGGGAATTGGGGAAATATACATGCTCACCGACATGTTCTAACATGGCATCCAGGAACTGGTGCAGTACCCTGGATGCTGATGCTTGTGAAACCCCCATCATATCACCAGTTGGTCTCTGGAAGGTACCTGTAGCTAGTATTCATAGGCCAACACATACCTTGGTATCCACTGGGATGGGCTCCCCTCTGTTGGTTCTGTGTGTGAGGCGTGGCCAGCACAGCTCAACAATTTTCTTCAGGAGGTCTCTGTCCACTCTATAGCGCTCCACTAGCTCCAGCTCATGTAGTCCCTGGTAGGTTACCCTAGGTCTGTACACTGTTCTCCATCTCCTCACTGTGGGTTGCCCAGCAGCATTTGGAATATCACCACCCTCAGCATCTTGCACATGTGGGCTATGATAGCAATAGCAGCCCCTAGCATTTTGTCTGACTTAAGCTTTTTAAGTTTTCACTCTTTGTATACTGCAGTGTTGCAGAGTTCTTGAGAAAAAACATGGGGGAATGGTGTTTGCAGAGTTTAAAGTGCTGGGCTGGGCTGGGCTAGTCTACTGCCTGTGTAATTGGCTGATTCTGATATATTTCACCTGGCAGCTCTGCTAGTTCTCCTTGGTTAACTTCCTACTACTTCTTTTCCTTCCTTTTTCCCTTTCTGTTTCCACAAGGGGCAGCGCAGCGCAGCGCAGCACAAACAAGCACAAACATGCGCACACGAGTGCACACACAGGCTTACACAGGCTTAGACGGGTGCACACACGCGCACACAGGCTTACACAGGCTTAGACGGGTGCACATGTGCGCACACAGGCTTACACAGGCTTACAGGCACGCACACGCGTGCACACGGTGTAAGCATGTTTGCAAGAAATTTCAGATATATCCACGGCGTACACCTTTGGTTTCTGGATTTCAGCTAGGACAACTGTAGACATGCCTCTTGCAATCCTGAGCAACTCATGGCAAACACAAGCTACTCTGCTCCAATAAGCTTACAGTCTTTCAGACATACCCCTTCATGATGTCACCTATCTTCTACTCTACTACTCCCCTACTTCTACACTTACACTCTAGGGGCATGGCTCACATACCAGGGAAAATTGGGATTTACTATCCTTATCCTCATTTGCACAGGATTGCCTACTAATGCTTGGTTACATCTCTCAAACTGAGCTTCCCCCCTTAGCAACCACTACTCAGTAGCCATGTTGTCTTCAGCCTGCCATTCACCTGCATGGCAGAATAATCTTTTTATTAAACATGCCTATTTTTGGCTATATTTTAATTATTTTCTGTTTTTTAACGTGCCGCACGTTTGCACGGCACTGCACTATGCTTAAACATCGGAGATCGGGGAAAAATAATAAAAATTAATTTTTATTAATTTTCAACCTATAAAAATGCCACTGGCCTTATATCTGGCCATTAGCATGCTTCCTCAACTGGATGCATCCTTTATTTGGAGCTGTCATAGCTCCGTTTAGCTATTTGCAGAAAGGTACTCCGTTACCAACGGAGTATGTTTCTGAAAATAACACTACTCCTCCACGGACAGGTTAGTGTTTCCTGGATTGCAAATTTATCTCATTTGCATAGCTTTCAGCAGCAAATGAGGTAATTTGCATAACATAACATAACACTGTCCATGCATGAGTAGCTTTAGAAGCTCTCATGCACACCCCTGCCAGCTATTGCTAGATCGCTTGGCAGACATATTGACTGTCTGCCATCTTACACTCCTCTTAGACTCCATACAAGCCTTCATAAATCCAGCCCATTATGTAAATGTTTCTTAGCTGAGAAGGTTCTCATCTACTTGAAAGAATCACCACAAGGTTTTCCTTGGCTTACACTAGGCTTTGACGATCTGTATTAAACTATAGATTTAAGGTAGGCTGTTTTGTTTTCATGAACATAATAGTTAGTAGACTCACAATTCCTTTCTCCAGGTATTATCTTTAACATTGCATTTTCTTGATTCAGAGATGTTACCATGAGGTGTACACATGGTGTCCAACTCACAGTAACCATTTTTGATTCAGACACATTTCTACCACAGTGCTGTACTACAAAGATGTACAGCAACATGATGGGCTGGCTCTGTGACTTACTGTAAATGCTAATGAGGCATTCTAGGAGAGTGATCTTTGTTAATTTGTCATGTGCTCTTCCCAGGAACTGTTTGTGGTATGGCATTCACACATTAAAAGAGTCAAAGAAAGCTAGAGTCCACCCATTCATATTAGAGGTATCTGCTGGAGAGTTTAGCTAACAGGTAGTATTTGGGGGTGTGTACTTATATATGTGCGTGGTGTGAGCATATGTACAGATTTGAGTGGTGTAAGATGATGTGTCTGTTTGTGCTTGAGTGCGTGTTTGCCTGGGAGGTTGCAGTAGGAGGCTAAGAGGATAGACAGAATAAGTGCATGTGTGTGTATGTATGTGTGTTTATGGGTGAATGGGTGTGTCTGTGAGTGTGATTAGGTGAAGAGGGCTGTGTCTGTGTGTGTGTGTGTGTGTGTGTGTATGAATGTTCTGTGTGTGTGTGTGTGGGGGGGGGGGGGGGGCTGTCATGCCTTGCTAGAATAATGAGCAGATTCTGCAACATTAGAGGGCAGCACCTGACATCAGGGATAACTCTATGTAGCATGCCCTTAAGGCACTTAAATATAATAGAAAAAAAGTTTTGCAGCAGGAAAGATGTGAGGCAGGGAACACTAGACACCAGTATTAAATCTACATAGTGTGCCCTAAAGGCATTTAAAAAATAAGAGGGAAAAGATATTGCAGCTTACAAGATGTAAGGCTGGACAACACTAGAAACCAGGGATAACTTTACACATGAGCCCTAAAGGTGCTTTGTTCATACCATATACTTTTAGAACACTTTATACATGATCCCTAAAGGCACTTGGTTCATACCATGTACTTTTAATAAAACATAGAAAGTACGTTAGTCCTCCACACCTCCACTAGACACCAGAGGTACTATTTAAATATTACTAAACTCTTTGATAATAAATACATACCTACATACATAAATAAATAAGGTAAACATCAGGGGGGAGCTTCAAACTCTACACCTTAAATACAAAAAACAGCAGCCTTAACACACAATGTTAATTAATTAGTTGGTGTAGCAGGATTTCTTTTTTTACCTAATATGACACATGAAACTCTAATGCCTGGCATTAATGAATGAATGCAACAGTCTGTGAGGTATTATGAACGGGACACCTACAAGACACAACAAAAGAAGCAAGCTGTAAAATCAGGGACTGACTGCTGTGAAGGATGAGGGGCATGGGACAGAGCTGAAAGGAACAAATTGAAAAGAATGAGGGGGGTGGCAGAAAGCTGAGAGGAACACATTGAGAAGGATGAGGGGGTGGGACAGAGCTGAGAGGAAGACGTTGAAAAGGATGAGGGGGTGGGACAGAGCTGAGAGGAACACATTGAGAAGGATGAGGGGGTGGGACAGAGCTGAAAGGAACACATTGAGAAGGATGAGGGGGGGTGGGACAGAGATGAGATGAACACTAGACAATACCAGTGAGAATTTTGACATTACTATTTGGATTTACTGAAACCAGTAGCACAGCATAGGTGTTGTAGTAGTGAAAGCTGAAATATTTGGTCAAATTCAAAAACAAAATGTAATTTTTTTATTTTGTTCAATATTACCTAAAATTGGTTATACAACTTTGTATAACAGGCCTATTCTTTGGTGTTTCTTCTCAGCAAAAATGTCAATGTACCTTTCAAGAAATGTAGGGTTGGTGGATAGCTCCCAAAGCAGAGACTTTTCAACATAACTACCACTTAGTTCTGATAGGCACTCCCATCCATACAAAATGATCTACATGCCAGCACTTGAAACGCATCCAATTATTTTACACAAAACCAATGCTTTTGGAATAACTAACTATAAAAGCAACTCTTAGAGCAAGAAATCTGGAAAAGCCTAAAATTGTGTGTGTGTGTGTGTGTGTGTGTAGGGGGTGGTTAAAGGCTGAAAAATAAGGACAGCTTTTAAATATTGCTGCTCTTATAAACTGAGACAGTTGTTAGAATAACAGAATTTGTGTTAGTATCTATTTTCTGAATGCTATGAAGTCTGAAACTGAAATCTATGTAATTATTCAGTAACTTCAATCCTCAGTAATTTACCAGAAAACCACACATTGTATGAGGAACAGACCAAAAATATGAGGCAAAAATCTGGACATTCTACAAAAACTGGGGCAGTTGAGAGGTGTGTTAGGTCTAGCATCGTGATGAATTTTAAAGGTCACTGCAAAGAAAAATTAACTCTGTTTCTGACATTACTAACTAACTCTAAGGATCTGTAATTATGAGGTCGGACAAAAATAAAAAGAGACATTCAGGACATTCTGACTAATAAGAGATTGGTAAGAGGTATGTTGGTATATATGTTTGAATGTGTGCATGTATTTTGAGAGTGAATAAGGCGGGGTGCCTGTACCAATGTTATGCACTGGTCATCTGCTTTAACTATTGTAGGAGAGTGCTGTGTTTTACTAGCAGAGCTGTAGTTAAGGGAAATTCAGAGACATACAACTTAGCTAATAATGAGGTATTTCCTAATTGTGGCTAACATGCCACTTAATCTCCATTTTCCACACTGTGTAAACAGTCCATTTTGACTGCAGCTCTTACAATCAACAGTGGAGCTCTTTCTGTATCCCCAGGACTATTTTTAACAACAGGGTAGGATGGACACTATGATGTATGGGAGTGAGCAGTTGGTGTTGAAGCAGGTGTTGGAGTATTTGTCTGAGAATTCATTTTTCTGATATTTTGGACAGTAGAGAAAGGAAAACTATAAGCCAGAAGTTAGATATGTTGGAAAAAAATGCTGCCTTTATGAAATGGGATGAGATAGGACTTTTTCCAAAGATTTGGAATGTAGGATTCAGTGATGGACCTGCTAATTAGAAATGAAACTGGGTAGACTATTATGTTAGTAGCTATTTTTAAGTATTCTGAGGGAAAGTTGTTAGGTGAAGGGGAGCAAGGTTTAAGTTTATGAAGTCATTTCCTAATACTGGATGTGGGTATTGTTTGTAGTGAAAAATTAGAGATGGAAGAGGAAGTTGTCAGGGATTTTTGGGGGTAGAAGAATGTATTTGTGTTGTTATGGGGTTATTGGGAGGAGCTGGAGGATGAAGTGGTGTAAGGGGTCTGTTTAGAGAGGTATTTTTTTAATGCAGCTATACTGTTAATAAAATGTGTTAAACTGAGTTGCAATTTCTAATTCAGAATTATTTGGTGATGGATTGGAGTTGGATTTTGTACCCGGGTGAAGTAGGTTATTGATAGAGAACCAGATGTTTTTAGTGTTGGATTTCTATTGATTTTGGAAATTGCTATAGTATTGCTTTTTATCACTAGTAATTTGCTTTTACATTAGGTTTCTAAGCTGCATGAATTTTTGCTGAATATAGGGTGTTTTGTTTGTGAGCCATAGTTTCCAGTCTTTGTCTCTTAATACATGGGAATTCTACTGCAATTGGACAGTCAGGGGGCATGTTTAGATTTTATTCTATTTTCCTGATGAAGGATAGAGCTATTTAGTATGTCAAGGAGCAGACTTTTGGATATCAGTTTTGCAATTTCCTTGTTGTATGACATGCTCACCTTCTTATTTTGTGTTTGGGTGTCTGTTTTGAATGTATGCACCCTTTTATTGTAGTGGTCACTGGCTCAAGATGGATAAGAGCAGAGGAAAAGCTGGTTTTGTCACTAAGGAAGAAATTAATATAGAAGGATCAAGTGACATTACATTAAGGGTAGAAATGTATGAGGCACTGCAGTGAGAAAAACACAGAGAAATTGGAGTGCTCAGAGGTAGTCAGTAAATGATACACAGAGAATACTGCTATCAAATTACTTAACAAAACCTAAACAAACACAGTACTTATGAATAGTTTATTTACAGTAAATGCACTCTGTTCTGCCCATTTGGTGAAAAAATGTGCACTATTTTCATACAATTGTAGTGAGAACAATGGTTGCAGAACAGCATTTAAGACACTCTGCAGCAGAGCCGGTGTTAGCATTTTGGGGGCTCCCAGCAGATGTCAAGTTGGGGGCCCCGTGGGCCCTTCAAGTCTACGTATCACCTTGTCACTGCCACCCTTCCTAAGCAGTATTTTAGCTCACACTGCAAACTTTTAGGAATATTGCATACAGACTGATCTGTAGCTACAATACTCTTATATTACAACAGGTCAGTGTACCACACTATGTTGGACCATCTCACAAAGGGATATTCACAGTTACTGGCATTTAGTTGCAACAATGATACATTGCAGCAACTTTATATACAAGTCTGGACTTAGGTGAAATGGCACCCTAGACCTTCTGTTTCAGCACCCCCCCATATACGCACATACCCTCCAGTCTTCTCCTGTTTTCCCCTAATCATGGGCTCCCCATACTATGCACACTGCATTTTTCTTAATTTTCTCTCATTTTGCCTTACTCTTTAGCTTTTTCAAAAAGCCATAGCTCCCTCTATGCTCTGAAGTGCATTTTAAAGATGTTTTTCTTTTTATACAATCATTTCAACCAAAGATGACTTCAACAGAAATTATGATTGAGGAAAGAAATTGTGCTGCTGTACAGCTCTAGTTTTCCTTGCATCCTTTCAACACTTCTTTGCTGACCAACTCAGCACAGTAATAACCACTTAGGAAATAACTCAAGTAGGCCAGGGCCCAAAAAGCCATAGGGTTATAGATGTTCTAGGATGTATTTTAGAGCATTTTCCCAGCTGTTTAATCCAGTGGTGACCTAAATTAAAAAAAATCATGAGTAAGAAAAGAATTTCAGTCTTATTTTTTTTTTCTTTCAAGAAAGATATAAGTTGTGCCCAAGACTTAATGTTCAAAGATGACAAAATTATAGCAACAATAAACTAACAAACTAGTTGTCTGGATGCACAAGTCCTATCTGGGAACTGCCTGCCTTTCCTACCCCCAGCCCCCCCAAAAAAGACTGTCTAAGCATTGCTCTAGGCTGGGATGAAAGCAGAGGTTCAAACAGTCACAGTCATGTATTTTATTTACTGCAGCTTGTATGCATTCCTGAAGTGTGATTGTGAGGAAAGTGAAACAAATAATGACTGCAGTAATGTATTCTGCTTTGTTGTTCCTAGACAGTACCCTGCCCCTACACAAGCCATAGTAACCTTCTTTGTACACCTCTGCAGTCTTTGAGAAAAGCTGTTGTGTCTTTCGGCTTTTCCCGGTTAGGGGTCGCAAAAGAAAATAATGAGCATACTTCAGGAATCCATACAAGTAGTTGCCTTTGACAGTTTGGGTTGAGGAGATGTAATAACTACACAACCCCCCCCCCCTTACACACACACACACACACACACACACACACACACACACACACACACACACACACACACACACACACACACACACACACACACACACACACACACACACACATAACCTACAGCAGCTTCCTGTACTCACATATCCAAGCAGGGCTGGTATTAGTATGATTTGAGTTGAAGGCCATTATCAGCTTTATCTTAATAGGATCATATCATAGCCTGTTCAGGTCAAAGAGCATAATCAGAACATTAATACATTTTTCCTCACTTTTCCTCAACCAGCAACAGCTTTTGTGGGGCCCCCTATAAAATCAAGGATAATTAAGTGAGCCCCCTTTATCCATTTATATAATCTGGGGAGTGAGGGCCCCCAGATTCTTAGAAGATCAAAGTGTCTAAATGTTATGTGACATATTTTATGCCTCATTTTTGAAATATAATTATTTGTTAGCAACATTTTGTACTGATACCTAGAAGAATAATGTATGTGTCCTGGCATTGCTGGGTGTGTGCACACAGATAAAAATCACTGATACTTTTTACACACACATAAGTATAAGCCATAGCAATACTACTTTTGTACCACTGATACTGGCACACCAGATCAGTGACTTCTATTTAGCAGTTAACAAACAGTGGCAGGTGTAAGTCACTTTTATTTACCTCAATGAGGAGTAATGCAAACCTGTCACTGTCCCTGATTTCACACACCTTCCCTAATTTTGCAAATAATTTTGTTCTGTCCTTCATAAAAAGTTTGATTTTCTTGTGAATCATTCAGGACTACAGACAGTCAATAAATCCAGACATTAGAGTTTTATACTTATTGAGCAAAAAAATGCATGTTGATGCAAAATGTGTTATTCTATTAACTTTTTAATTGAATTAGAGTAATATTTAAAACGCGTTCCTGATTTTGAGCCTTTATTCTGGTATTATTGGTATTGTGCTGAACTCTTCATCAAAGAAGTCGGGAGTTATAGTATCTGCTCTTCTGCCAGTATTCCTAAAACTCCCGGTACGAGAAAACCATCCCTGAAGATCAGAAGCATCCGCTGTTCTTAAACTCTAAGGTATGCACTGAGATCAGTCATGCTGGGCTGATCATCTCTCTGGTGCTTATCTGCCTATGTTCATTACCAGCTTTATTATCGCAGAGTCATATCATAGCCCTGTTCAGATTAAACAACCTAATCAGGAAATTAATACATTTTTCCCCAAATCAGCCACCGCCACAATCAAGGATAATTAAGGGCCCCCCCCCCTGCAGCCACAGGTATTGCAGGTACCTAAAGCTGGATATGTCGTTAGTTTTAGTGGACAGAATGTCCACCAGCAGGGTTTAACTAAGCCAAGGGCACTGTGTCAGTGGTAAAATATTTAATGGAATTGTGAAAGCTGTTGCTTGATAAAACACTGTTACTATAACCAGCAATATCTTTGAATTTTAAAGGAGATATAAATCAGAGTTATTACCTACCTGGTTTATTAAATATGCAAGATCTATGTACTAGCTTTTGTTGTTTTGGCAGACATGTTAAAAAATATCAAGATAAGATAACTTGCAGTGGTTGCAGACCCCCAAGGAATAGGGGGCCCCCATCGACCGCAGGGTTCGCTGGTGCCTAAAGCCGGCTATGCTCTGCAGCATATTAGCCCTTATGCTAACTTCTGTGAGAAGTTCTTGGAGTAATCTAATATTTAAAGAATTACTGGCTGACCAGTTAGGCAATTTTATTATTGCAGTTGATAAATTAATAGCAAATAAGGATGGAATATTACCAAAATAGCTGGAGATAAGCCAGTAACTTTGCAAACATTGCATTAACATTGACTAGAGCAACAAACAACAGCAAACTTGCAAGTGACTGGAGCATATTTTGGTTACATGATTCCGTTACCCACTTATTTGTACTTTTAAAAGAATATTGTTGTAATGAGACTTTAAGATACAGAATTTAGAGATAAACTCCAATTGCCTTTAAGATGATGAAGAAGAAGAATGCCATTAGATAACACATTTAGTCTTAGCAGCAGGAATGAAGAAGCAGGGACATTCATTTTTAGATGTGCTTGGTTTAGGAGCTAGCAGCTCCCATATGATGACAAGGATTTGCTACTTGCCTCCCTTTTAAAGGAGAACCAGTCTCGTCCTGCACCTCATTTACCCATTCACTTCACAGCCAAACAGGTATCAAAAACAGTCTTGTACCATAAATCCATAGTGGATCCAATGCTTCTTACAAGAAAACTCAGTTTTGTGCTGGTCAAATTAACCTTAGCGCCTTTTCTTCACAGTGCCTCAGCAACCCTAAAGTTCTTATGGTGGAAAATTATTTGCCTGGTGATCATTATATGCACCAGGAGAATATCTGCGCTTTAAGCTTTCATGTGTCAGGAGCAATATATGGTATTTCATGGGGACAGGGGTGAGCTTTAGAACTAATACCTCATTCAGGCATAATGTAGCCTGTGAACTGCCACTGAATCAGGTCATACAGTAGCCCATCTTCTAGCTCAAGTCAGAGAGCAGGGGACACGGATATTACATTTAAAGGATGTGCACATGTAGCTGATAATCATGTAGAAAGATCAAAGGATGTCAGGTAGCCTGAGTATCTTTTTTGTATCTTTATTAAATCACCGAAAGACATGCGTGAATGGGCGTGCCTTCTTTGAAGGTTGGGCGTTGAGCTGGCAACTCGGCACCTTAAAAACCTACTGCCAATTATTAGAGGACCGGAGTTCCGATGTGGCGACCCCTAACTGGGAAAATCTGAAAGACAAACAACAACAACAACATGAAATCACAATTTGCATAATGACATAGGTACACATACATTGAAAAAAAAAGAAAACAAACCATATTTACATTTTTATTATTTTCATATACTATACATATATATTTCTTTTTAAGCAATAATCCATGACTGTGCATCAGTATATCAGGATTTACCCATGGCTGGTGTGGTTTGATCACAAGGCTGAAGCCTGAGTGATTAAACAAAGCTAACCATGGGTAAATCCTGATATACCCACAAACAGGAGTGGATCATTGCTTTTATACAATGACATTATTTAGGAAAGAAATTGCTTACCTTACTTAAATAATGTCTTTGTGTAACAGCAGTTCAGTCTTCTTCCACGTTCTTCTTGTTTACTGTCGTACTGCGCACTTGTATGGGACTTGTGTTTCCACACTTGCACAGTGCATCAGTGCAGTGCAGGAGAAGCAATGCTGAAAATAGAATCTCCATCACTGTTTTTTTTTTTAATGTTTAAAAAGTAAGGATTTTATGATGGAGAGCAGAAAAATACAAAATAAAATTAGGTATGTTTCTGTTTCTTTAGTGTTGCAAAACATAGCTGATTTTTCTTACATTTTGCTGTCCCCCAGCATATGCCAGTAGAAAGCCTGGCTGTTCAGTGATAATTCAGCGGCCTGGCTTTTCTCTGTTGGAATATGCTCGATTTAAAATTGGCATGCTGGTTGGACTGTTCAATCAGCATGCTTATTTTGACTACAAATAAACAGTCTTTGTATAAATACCAATTATCCTTCACTCCAGTATTACATGAATTGATCAGTTCCTGTCTTCCTTGAAGTACTTGTCAGACAGCTACTTATACTGTTCCTCTGTCCACACAATTTCTACCATTATAAGATGGACAGTCAATCCAGAATCTTTGTACGTTGTAGGCTTTACCATCATGGTCTTGTAGGGCAAACTATAACTACTGCCTGACTAGGGTAGCTAACAAATATATTACTCTTCCCTGTGAATGATAAATAATATTGCAGTAGTGATTTTAAGATGAAAACAATACCCTTGTATGAGTGTACATGCAATAATAGTTGTCTAAATAAAAAAGATCCCTGCTACAGTATAAGTTCCTGTCTGTCTTTCATAGGGTAATAGGTTTATAGGTGTGTACTAGGCTAATGGCCCTGGGGCCTTTACAAACCTAGCCCATAGAAGCACCCTGGCATTGTGCCGCCCATCATTAGTTCCCAGTGCCTCTATCAAGTAGAGCCACTGGAGTGATCCCAGGGGTTAACTTTCTATTTCCCATCCACTCATCAAGATTTCTCTTGAAGAGGACTAGTGAAGTGCTCTGCCTGACAGTTTATTCTTTCTGTTGTAGAGTATATTAATGGCAGGGGACCACCAGACTGTCTTCCTTTTTTTGGAGGAGAGGGTCTTGGTTCTGTTGGGTATGTCTTGTTCCATGCATTTATGTACATATTCTTACAGTGCATTGGTGTATGATTTGGTAGTCATGCATCTATTTTCCATTGGCATGGGTGCTGTGAAGTTAGCCACCTCTGTTTTTAGGAGTCCAAAGTTAGCTTTGGAGAAGTTTTTCATGGTGGATACCTTTGCAGGGGGTGTGGGTGAGATGTGGGTTTCCATGGTGATTAGTTTGTGGTCAGATCTAACCAGGGAGGAATTGACTATTGGTGTAGGGCAATGGTTGCCCATGTTAGTAATAACCAGGTCAAGGATGTTGCTTCCTCTAGTGTGAGTAAGAATGAGCTGGTCCCAGGCATTGGAACTGATGAATTCCAGGAAGCGTTGGGCCAGTGCATTCGTGCATGAGTAGTTTTCCCAGCTGGTGGAGGGGTAGTTGAAGTCACCTAGTATGAGATTGTTGGGTTGGATCTTACTAGTTTCCAGGGTGCTTTCCACTATGAGTAAAAACGTCTTTTCTCTGTTTCCCTGAAGTGGAGGAGGGAAGTGGATAAAAAGGGGTCCTTTATTTTTCCTTTTTGTTTTGGAATGTATTTGAGTGTGTATATCTATCTGTCTATAGTTATATCTAATTTATCTATCTATCTATCTATCTATCTATCTATCTATCTATCTATCTATCTATCTATCTATCTACATATATCTGTTATCTATGTATTTTACTAGACAGAAGTAGTCAGTGCTTAACACTTAGTCCATTGAACCCATGTGCATTCCAAGGAGACATACAAGGCTATGAATTCTTATTTACCTAAGTCTGAGATGTGAACTTTTCACGTCCTGCAGAGATTTCCAGAATGAAGATGAAGAACATCCCATGCATTTGTTCTAGGCAAGGTTGTTAGTAACTTTCTTATAAAAGAAATATATCAAAATGGTGTGAGCTGCTGTATCTTTCAGCTGTGTGCTAATCCAATGCCCTTGTCAGGGAAGATGAATTTGTTGTAAAGTGACCTCTGCAAGCTGTGGCATTGAGATCAGGTTGGTGAAATTCAGCCTCTAAATAATACTCATAAATAACAAATAAAACGTCAGCCGTGATTCTTTACTTCACTCAAAGACTGTAATTTTTCTATGACTAATCCTGATACATAGCCTACATTAAAGTACTTGAACAGTTGCATGAGGATCAGTGCAGTTTTATCAAATGCATCTCCAGCTAATTCATCTAGTACATTTTTTTGAGCAAATCTCACCCATTTTGGAATGAAGGTCATTATGTCATGCAGCATATCAGGAACATACCTCTCAAACTCTTACCACAAAAATTCTTGACAAAGACAAAATAATGTGGAGACAAAGGTACAAAAACCACAGACACATTTAAATATTACTGTTACAAACTTAGAAGAAACTAGAGCAACAGGTTTTGTATTAATATGCATTTTCTGAAAGATATGAAGTCTGAAAATCTGATATATGTCATTATTTAGTGATATAAAATCTCAGTTATTTGCCAGAAAACCACACATTTTATGAGGAAAAGACTAAAAATATGAGGCAAAACGTGGACATTCTGCAAACCTGTCAGCAGTCGAGAGGTATGGCAGCAACATCCAACAATGGATTCTTGTAAGTCATGTTCATTAAAGGAAAGCATGGATGAAACTTGGTGGCAAAGTATTTGAAGAGCATGGGATGCATAGCAGTGTTTGGCAAGCTAGGTATTAGATGTTAGTACTCAGTATGGGTATGGGTGGGCAGGTCTGCAGATGATTATAAGTTAGATTGTTTTCTACACATTGGATTCGCTTCTGTGATGGTTCAATATTTCTTCACTCTTAGTTTTGGATTATTTACAGGAAATAATTTCAATTTTAATGTTAAGAAAAGTGAAGCAATACCATTCAGTAGGAACACTACAGACACTGCCTGAATAACAGACACTTGGATTATAAATGCAAAAGATATTTTTTGCTTTTGGAATGAAACATGTGATAGTCAATACATATGAAAGGGATAGTAAGAAAGTTATTTTGTTTGTTTGAAACATTGTACAGCCCTGTGAGGTTTTCATAAATCTTTATTTGGGATCACTGGAGATACCTCCTATGAAGTTTCATGTGAAAAATTCTCAGCAGCCCCACATTAAGGAGTGTTGAATGGAGGGATGCTGGAGAAGACACTACCAGCATCAAGACCTGCATTATATGTAGAGCACATGGACAGAAATATGAATTCTAATCAAGGTGTGATTTTGGAGGCTTATCCTTATATGTAAAATTTACTTCATTAACTACCTTGCTTGTGAAAATCCATGATTCCTTGGGGGTAGTATTGCCTTGTATTTAAGGAACTGCAGAGCTGCAGAAGTATATCGGCAGTCCAGCTAATTCATTCATAATAAAGCAACCATAATACATTTGTTGGCTATAAAGAAGAGAGTGTGTGGTAATTGATAAGCCTGAAGACTTTTTAAACTGCTTCTAGTGGAACAAATGGAGAGCATTTGGTCTTTTAGTAAACAGTGTATCATCATCTTCTTCAGTGGAATATTCTATTCTGTGCAGTTTGAAGGAGATGCTGTTCCAGGAGATAGTGACATTAAAATAGAAAAACATCCCAATCATTTGTTAAAAACATTACTTCATCACTGGCATACCTCGGTCATTTGTTAACAAGATTGAAAAAAAAGTGCTTGGTATCTGAGTCAGTCAAGTTTATATGCAGAGCAGGGCATTTCAGATGTTACTTGTTGGGCTTGACTATCCCTTTCTTTGTATATTAGCACCACCATTTATATTTCTTGATTTCAATATTCCTAGTTTGTACATAGGATTGTGTTTTTCTTCTGATCCCTGAGGATACTATTTGTATATATTTTTTTGAGTATTCAACCTTTTTCATAATATTCCTGGCTTTGGCTCAGCACCAAAGAATTTCTTTGTTTCTGGATCATATGGTTCAAGTTTGTTTGACTTGCGGCTTCTTTTCATCCAGCCCCCTATCAACTCACACTTTTGCTCTAAAGTCTTTTGTTTTTTATTATCATATTATATTTTATGACATTATAATTCTGGGCATTTACCCTGTGTCTATTGGGTATGGACGCAGCTTCTCAACCTTTATAACTGTGGGTTTTGCTGCTATTGTCCATCAACCATCTTTAGATGTTTCTTTTAAGCTGCCGTAGTTTTTTACTCAAAACTATTATTGGATATAATTCTTTTGATCAGTCCTTCAGAATTTTTGAATAACAATATGGACCTATCCAGTTTCATCACTGGATTGGTTGCAGACAGAGAGGACCTTGGGGCTTTTGGGCTCAGTCCTTCTAATCAGGGGAATACTGATCTAACAGATTCATCCAATCCAGAAGTACTTTGTCATAAGCTTTTTGATGACTTGAACAGACAACTTAGATCCTTACGAGCAAATGTTTGGCACAGTAAACTCTTTAAAGCCTATCAGGCTGCTGATATTACTCCTAGGGGTTTACGTATACGTATTATTCCTCATGTGACTAATGCTGATGAGGAGTTGACCAAACAATGGCTAAAGATACAACAGGAAGCCACTATGGCTTTTGTTGTGGAATTATACAAATGTCACAACTTTGCTATTGATAGGGGACTGGATGAAATTAGTGGTATAGCAAACAAATAAAAGCTTTTGAACAAGAGCCTTAATTTGGGGGCCAGCTTAATAAAGTGGCCTCTGATTTAAAAAAGTCGATGCTGAGCTCAGGTCAAGAAAAATGAAGAAATTCTCTAGGGATCAGGAGGATTATTCACGAGGGAGTCCTTTTACATATCATACTAAACATGTCAGATTCACTAACTCTCCTGCCTCTTCCACCAAGAGGAAGAGACCACGGTCTATTTTGCGTAAGCGCAGTACTGATACAACTTCATCTTTTGAGGATACATCCTCTGGAACTAATAATGAATCCCTGGTGGTATCAGGGTCTCCATCCCCAAAAAGGACCCCTGGGGCTGTCCCTTTAGGACCAAATATAAGCGGGGGGGGTTGTAAGCACAAGAGAGGTTCACAATATCCAAGGGTTATTGGAAATGGCATTGAGGAATTGAATTAATGTTTTAATACTAATGTCCTGAACCTGTCCAACTTTGACTTGTCTCCATCACATATTAATGTCCTAAATAAAGGGTTAACATTCATACCTGGTTTTACGGTTTCTGAAGATTTATTAGCACAGGATTTAATGAGTTTTTGTAGACTCTTGAATTTGAAATTGTTCTTTGGTGAATCCGAAAGTAATTTTGATGTTGGAAAATTCACATATCATAAATCCAGTTTTTCTCCACCCATGCATCCCATAGTTCATCAGTTCCAGAATAGCGTTCTCAAAGATCTACATTTTTTCAGTTCTGATGTCGTTTATAAATACAATAACATTACTTTTGTTGAGAAGCAGGCTATTCTGGAACTACAAAGTAAGGAGGATATTGTAATCATTTCAGCAGACAAGGGTGGTGCTGTTGTCATTCTAAACTGGATTGATTATGATAATTAGGCTAAAAAACAACTATTTTATGCCAGATATTATTCACATATGTCTGTGGATCCCACATTTAGATTCATCCAATGAATAGAGCAGTTCTTAACAGAGGCCAAAGATCGGGCGATCATTACTAATGAGATTGTACATCAACTTCTTATCAAGGATCACAGTATTCAGTATATCTATTTCCTACCCAAAATTCACAAGGATGCTACACATCCACCAGGTAGACCAATAGTTTCTGGGAGGGGATATATCACTGAGCCACTTTCATTATTTTTGACTAAGTATCTCAGACCACTGTTACCCTTTATACGTTCCCGTTTACAGGACACAACCCACTTTTTACAAATAATTTCTGATATGCAACTGGAATCTGATTGGTACTTATGCGCACTTGATGTTAGTGCATTATACACAAACATTCCACACCAGGCAGGCTTGGAAGCATTAGCCTATTGGCTTGAAATAACCAACTTATATAGTTTGGACTTTAATTCCTTCCTGGTGGGTCTGGCACAACATGTTCTAACAAGCAACGTCTTCTATTATAAGGATCTTTGTTTTTGGCAAACAAAAGGGACTGCAGTGAAAAGGGACTGCAATGGGGGCATCTTTTGCCCCTATATATGCAGACCTCTTTATGGCCTATGTAGAAACACATATCATTTATGACCCATTTAGAAATACATTTTTACCTAATATTGATATATGGAGACGTTACTTGGATGACGTTTGGCTTGTCTGGAAGGGTACTGAAACTGGACTCATAGAATTTGTTTCTTATCTCAACAATAATGAATGGGGGTTAGTTTTCACTGAACACCATGACTTGAATAGTATAACATTTTTGGATGTCCTAGTGAATAGGCTTCCTGATGATACATTGGGGACAGAGATGTACAGAAAATTCCCACAGTACAATTCTATTCTACATGCTTCCAGCTACCACCCTCCACATATAGCACGGAACATCCCCAAGTCCCAATTTATTCAGGCCAAACGCATATGTTCAGAACATGCCACGTTTTGTAGGAATCAAGTCGATTTGACCAACAGATTTAAACACAGGGGTTATAAGGTGGGTGACATCTCAGTTGCCAAACATCAAGTCAATTGTATGGAGAGATCTGACTTATTAAAATATAGAGACCATTCCAATACATCACCCCAACCACTCAGATTCACCACTACTTACGCCAGGAATTCCAATCGTCTTATTCAGAGTGTTCATACACACTGGAATATTTTGCAGTGTGACCAGGACATTTCTAATATAATTCCAGACCAATGCCTCTTTTCATACAGGAAAGGCAAGAATCTGAACTCATACTTTAACCATTATAAACACAGTGACACCAAACACACTGAGTATGTTCAGACCACTTTATCAGGGGACATCTTATATGGATGTTTCCCTTGTGGTCATTGCACCAATTGTCAATATATTAACAAATCCAATGATTTTTCTAGTAGGAATTGCTCCCAAGTCTTTGATCTTCATTTTTTCGCTAACTGTAGTAGCGATTGGATTATTTATCTGGCCACTTGTAACTGTGGAGCATTCTATGTGGGGCAAACATCACGCCCCATGAGAATACGTATTTCAGAACATATTAGTAATATAAAACAAAAAAGAATGCATAATGCTTTATATAAACACCAAATGGCACACCCCACAGCCAAATTCATGTTTACCATTATTGATATGGTACATGGTAATCGTACTAACAAAACAGGATGGCACACAATACTGAATGGTAAAGCAAAGAAATGGATTATTAAACTTGGTGGCTTGTTTTCCCCTAGATTAAATGAATATTTATGAGCATCCACCAATGGGTTCTGATCTCATGGTATTTAAACAGCTCTGATTTGCATGATTTTTATACACTGAAGAAGGCTGTGTAATTTGTTTCCAGCCGAAATCGGTCTGTTTTGCTGTTATGTACCTCTAAATACAATATTTTTATTTAGTCACTGTCTGCTGGCTCTTTTTTTCTTGTGATTACCTATATTCTATTGGAGCCGTGCATCAGCTCTCGTGCAGGGGATTTTTTTGGGCATTTCAGATGTTTGTCACAATCAAAGGCAACATGCTAATTCGTCTCTGTGACTCTTATGGAGGAAGCACTGAAGGTCACTTGTTTTTCCCTGTGAAGCTACAGCTCTTGTTAAAGTAGGGCCCTAAGATATCTCTGCCAATATCTGTGTTGCTCAAGCTGTGACCGTACTGACAATTATTGGGATTATTGAGATAAAAACTGAAAGGGATCATACTGAAACTATTTCTTCAGCACTTGAAAAGGGAGTATAGAGGGGATCTAGCATATAGTGGTGTTCACTGATGGGTACTCACTTGAACAAAATGTTGAACATGGAAAAAGTGTCACTGCCAGCATGAAAAAAAAGGAAATTTAGTGGGACTTTCCAACATGAGGCATTTTCTTTTTCAGTGACTGAGATGTTGTTCTTCACTGGATAGTTATTGATGGGCTAGTAGAATGAGGTGCGTGCAGTTTCTTGTCCATGCCAACATTTGTTTTGACTATTTAATGTGATCCACAGTCTATCCTGGGGTTTGGCTGCAAAGTCAGTTTTTTTACCAATAGAAGAAACTGTGCAGAGTGGCACTTGTTCAACCCTTGAGGCCACTTGTTCAATCCTTTACGCTTAGTGAGCATATAAAATGGCATTTACACCTCAGACATTATCTTGGTTGGTTGTTTATTTGTTTAGTTACTTAGTTAATTCTTTAAATGTATTTAATTAATTGCTTTTCTCTTGTACTCAATGCAAGATTAATAAAGTTTCAGAGTTATTATAGTAGTCATAGCAACAAGTAGTGCAGTTTTAGCACACTGTATATATATATATATATATATATATATATGGGTCTACCTGATAACACCGACACACCAAAACACCGACAACGAAATAACCGACACGAAAAAAATGAGAAAAAAAGTTCAAAAATACAAAACTTCACATGCCCGACAAACCAAAATCCCAACAATCACCAAAACAAAAACCTTTCCCAAAAAACGCACACACAAGCACACCAAAAACCTTACAAACCTACACTAAACCTTACATACACAACTATCTATGCACTAACCTTAACCCAAACACTAACCCTAAGGTCCATCACTATCGCACACTTACCTTACCCGCACCCTAACCCTAACTCACTTAACCCACCTCTAAACCTAAAGTCCGTCACTATCGCACACTTACCTGACCCGCACCCTACCCTAACATCTGTCACTATTACACACTTACTTTACCCACACCCTGACCCTAACGTCCGTCCCTATTGCACATTTACCTTAACATGTCGGTGTTCTCAGCATCGGGATTCTCAGCTGTCGGTCTTCTCCATTGTGGATCTTCCGGTGTCGGTGTTCTCGTTGTCGGCATTCTGCGATTTTAGCGTTTTCAGGTAGACCTATATATATATATATATATATATATATATATATATATATATATACATATTTATATTTATATATATATATATATATATATATATATATATATGTATATAGGATCACTACATAAGCTCAAACTCTTGAAATAGCAAATTTCAAAATCTCGAGACTGTATAGCCGAAACCCCTAAATGTCAAAAGACCAAAATGTCAAAATTCAAAATCACGAACGTACAATACATATACAGCACACACATACACATATACACAAATGTCCCGACAATCAAACATATAATCCTACACTACAGATAAGTGGGGAGGCAAGCCCCCCTGCACTCCCCATGTGGGGGGCTGCACCCACCTCCCCCTACTTAAATATAATAACTCCAATATCACACAAACATGCACACAAAGGAAACTCACACCCACACATTTTACAGTCCCTCACACACACACATCACAGTCACAACACACACTGACACACACTAAAGCCCCAACCAACACACTTACACATAGATAATTACCTGAACTTCCACCCATCCATAAACAAACCGCAACACCAGAAGCGCTACTTCAGTATCTCTGAACATCGGGATTTTGAATTTCACGCTTCTGGTCTTTCGGTATTTAGGGGATTCGGCTACATCATCTCGAGATTTTGGGTTTCGGTATTCCAAGAATTCGAGATTATGTAGTGATCCCATATATATATATATATATATATATATATATATATATATATATATATATATATATATATTCACTTTGGAATATTGGAATACCATAACGTCGAAATTCAAAATATTGAGATGAAAATCTTAAAAGTCCAGAACACTGAAAACTGAAAACATTTAATCCCACAACATTGAAAAAACATGTCAAAGCAACATTTCCTGTACTCCACCACAAAAACAAACAAAAGTAAATAAAAACCATGCTATATTAAACTTCTACACATAAAAATAGGGGGGCAAGCCGCTCTGCACTCCCCTTGGTGGGGGCTGTGCCCACCATGCCCCCTACTACTTAAATATATCAACTCCGAGAATACACTACACAGAACTAAATGGTAAACATACCATTCCATGCTGCATGGCTGCCTGATTAAATTGCAGAAAACTATCCTCAACCTTCTCTTGGAAAGACTACTTCACTGCTAAAATACTACACATTACCATATATCTCTCCGATACTTAAAAAAGCTTCCCAGGTGGCCTCAGACATATTTCCTTCTAATGTACTAAACTAAAATGTAACACATCTGAAAGCCACAGCAACCACTTTATACCATTATAACACTATTTACAAAGCCAATACAACATTCTGCAATATAAACTTTCAGTGTTCTGGACTTTCAAGATTTTAGTCTCAGTATTTTGAATTTCAACATTATGGTATTGCAATGCTCCAAAGTGAATCCATGTATATATATAATTCTTTGTTGTTCCACATGGTCTGCTTCATTTTGGTAAGGTTGTGCTTGGTGAATGTTATAGGATTAGTTTGGACTGTGATAGGTCAATTGTAATCCTATGTTGCTTTAAGTTCCACCTTCAAACAGCTAGGTGAGTATATTATAAGTGTCTCGATTAACTTTTTGAGTTGTGACACTTTAGTATATAGTAAGTTCTATCAATGGATTTTATGAATGGATCTTATATTTTCAAGTTGATGGTATGTTACTTTTCTGCCTTTGTGACTCAGTTATTGAGATGATCAAGACTTCATATTTATATGATCGTTTTTTAGATGCTCACTGTTAAAATGAATATTGCAAGACATTACGTCAAATAAGAACTTTGATTGGTTGCTTTAAGTCACATGTTATGCATTTTATGAATGAATAATCACTATCTTTGTGGCCATGTATGGTATCTGTAATGTGGTTTTTTTTTTATTTTTTTAAATTGGTGTTTTTATTTGAGTAGTAACAATGATCTGAAGAAGGGCGTAATTATTGCCTGAAAGCATTTATCTGTTTATAATAAAGTTTATTTTCTGTTTTAGCTGTGGCTGCCCTGGTCCTTTTTTTGTTTGGTTTGTTTAATACATTTAAGTACCTGGCCTTGGTGACCATATACCTAGTTTTGCTATTTATCGATAGTTTTGTCTCTGAGAACAAGACACACATGGTGGAAGGTATAACAACTTCAGCAGTAGAAATGGATTATAAACCGGAGTAAACAACTACACATAATACTGAATGTTTTTTATGCAATGTTATGAAATGCTTAAGAATCTGGTAGTACATCTAAGACTGAAAGTTAGCTCGGAGCTGATACAGGATGATGGAAATAAGTTGGAAAGCTTCCTTACAACTTTCAGAGTCTATGAAAATACTCTGCAGAAGATGAAACGTCTTCAATGGCAGTGATTCCATTTGAAAGCCTGCCTACATCATAAAATTATTTCCAGAGGGCTAATAGTATTATTGATGCCAACTTATGGCAACAATCATCTAGATTTATGGAAAAGATGGCAAGCTATAAATCTGGAAATAAGTTTTAGTTGCATTGTACTCTTACTTGATTATTTCAGCTCTATTGAGAAGATGATAACCTCTGAAGTAGAAACCTCGTAGCGTGATATTGAAAGCAGGTATACAGCTGATTGCTATCATGATAAATTCAAAGAATTGTGTTCAGCTATTTCTGCCTTTGATTTAAGACAAGAGAGGTTAACATCAAAGAAATTAGCTAGGGATTTTGTTGATTTGAAGACTGGGAAGGTGTTTGTGTTGCTAAAAGAGTCTACTAGTTGTACAACTAATGATAAACATGGATCTATATCTGCCACAGTAATTAAATATACAGTTACTACAAATCCACAGCAAAAAGCTCATAATACATCTGCTGATATAACCATCAAACATAGCATGAGGAATTCACCAACTTCTAAACAAAAGACTGATACAAATATTGAAAAACGAGCTAGACCTAAAAACGCAGCAGTTATTAATATTGAAATTTTGGCAGGTTCACTGCCATTACAAATAAACACTATATGGAAAGGAATGTGTTCTGTGAGTCGAGGCAGCAAAAGAAGGAAGATCTCATTAGCGAAATAGATCACTTGGATTCTAGTCAAAATATTTTAATGATCAATCTCAGTAGTGTTTCCTTGACATCAGCACAACTTTTGGTTTTAAACTAACTAACACTAGGTAAGACTAGGTAAGACTGTAATCCAAAGCATCTAACACAATGTAAGACTGCAATCCAAATTGTAGCTTGCTACAGATCCCCCACCATGCCCCAAGGGTCTCACTACACCTTTCTAAACATATTGGAAAATATTAAGATACAACCAAACACCCTAATACTGGGTGACTTCAACTACTCTACTATTAACTTGGAAAACTACTCGTGTACCAAAACATTTGCCCAACGGTTCTTGGAATTCATAAATTCCAGTGCCCTGGATCAACTAATCCATTGTCCCACCAGGGGCTCCAATATCCTAGACCTAGTCATTACCAACATGGGAAATAGATGCACCACACCTATGGTCACCCCCTCGTTGGTCAAGTCAGACCATAAGCTAATCACCCTTAACATCTACATCCTCCCCCCACCCCCCAGTAAGGAAACCTCCATAAAAAACTTCTCCAAAGGCAACTTCATGCTGCTCAAGTCAGAAGTGACAAACTTCATGACACCCATGCAGGCGGGAACTGTAAGTTCAACTGCTTAGTCCTACACTAAGGCACTGTATGAGCACATCCACTCATGCATGAATCGTGCCATCCCAAATAGAGCCAAGATGCTCTCCTCCAAAAAAATTAAGCCAATCTGGTGGTCCCCTGCCATAAGTAAACTTTACAACAAAAGGAAGAAACTATTTCAGAAAAGAGGAAAATTTCAGGATGCAAAATACTCCCTTATCAGCCTCACTAAGAAGCTGAGATCTCTCATAAAATCCTCCAAAGCTAGTTACAAAAATAAAATTGCCAAAGATTCCAAAGACAACCACAAGGCATTCTATAACTATGTCAAGAATCTAAATGGCAATGCTGAGATCTGCTCTGAGCTACAACAGAATGGCATTAAATATACTGATCCCAAGGATATTGCCAATATCCTGGCAGATCGATTCAGTGCCAACTTCACCCCCTCTCACCCCCTAAGTGGCCCATCTCAATACCAGAAGATTGCCAAATTCTGGTAATAACATCCACACAGGTAAAAAATGCACTCTCCAAAGCTAAGAATACAGCATCCATGGGACCAGATGACATCCTGGGCTGTGTACTACATGAACTACAAAATGAACTGGCACCTCACCTAAGTGTCATGTTTAATCATAGCCTCACCTCAGGCTTTGTGCCCACTGAGTGGTACACAGCAAAAGTTATCCTTCTCCACAAGGAGGGATTCACTATGGATCCCGGGAACTACCACCCCATCAGTCTGACAAGCCTGATTTGCAATGCCATGAAATGTATTATCATGGAACTTATAAATAAAGACATTGGTAACCTTCAAACACTGGATCCCACCCAGTTTTGGTTTGTGAAGTGCCGATCTCATCTCCTGAACCTGATTGACTTCTTAGAATCAGTCTCCAGAGCCATGGATGAGGGTAACATGGTCCACAAAGCCTATCTAGACCTCGCCAAGGCCTTTGACACCATCCCCCACTCTCGAATCATAGATAAACTTACTAAGCTGGACATTAATCCCTACGTCATTCGATGGGTTGCCAACTGGCTTACTGACAGAACCCACTCTGTAAAAGTAGTTGACTCCAAATCCAGCTCCAGACAAGTGACAAGTGGAGTACCTCAGCGTTCAGTCCTGGGATCACTCTTGTTTGGCATCTACTTCTCTGAAGTACAGGCTAATACTAAGGGATTATGGCTAACAAAGTTTGCAGATGACTGTAAACTGGGAGCCATTATTTAATCTCCAAATGATGTGGATACTCTACAAAATGGCCTTACAGAAACAGATGCTTGGTGCCAAAGCCATGGGCTCAAGCTCAATGCATGAATGGGCGTGCCTTCGTTGAAGGTTGGGCATCAAGCTGGCAACTCGGCACCGTCAAAACCTACCACCAATCATTAGCATACCGGAGTTCCACTGTGGCGACCCCTAACTGGGAAAAGCCGAAAGACAAACAACAACAACAACAACATTAAATCACAATTTGCATAACGACATAGGTACACATACATTGAGAAAAAAGAAAACAAACCATATTTACATTTTTCTTATTTTCATATACTATACATATATATTTCTTTTTAAGCAATAATCCATGACTGTGCATCAATATATCAGGATTTACCCATGGCTGGTGTGGTTTGATCACAAGGCTGAAGCTTGAGTGATTAAACAAAGCTAACTATGGGTAAATCCTGATATACCCACTAACAGGAGTGGATTATTTAGGAAAGAAATTGCTTACCTTACTTAAATAACGTCTTTGAGTAACAGCAGTTCAGTCTTCTTCCACGTTCTTCTTGTTTACTGTCGTACTGCGCACTCGTATGGGACTTGTGTTCCCACACTTGCACAGTACATCAGTGCAGCGCAGGAGAAGCAATGCTGAAAAGAGAATCTCCATCACTGTTTTTTTTTTTTAATGTTTAAAAAGTAAGGATTTTATGATGGAGAGCAGAAAAATACAAAATAAAATTAGGTATGTTTCTGTTTCTTTAGTGTTGCAGAACATAGCTGATTTTTCTTACATTTTGCTGTCCCCAGCATATGCCAGTAGAAAGCCTGGCTGTTCAGTGATAATTCAGCGGCCTGGCTTTTCTCTATTGGAATATGCTTGATTTAAAGTTGGCATGCTGGTTGGACTGTTCAATCAGCATGCTTATTTTGACTACAAATAAACAGTCTTTGTATAAATACCAATTATCCTTCACTCCAGTATTACATGAATTGATCAGTTCCTGTCTTCCTTGAAGTGCTTGTCGGACAGCTACTTATACTGTTCCTCTGTCCACACAATTTCTACCATTATAAGATGGACAGTCAATCCAGAAGCAGGGCAGACATTGTAGGCTTTACCATCATGGTCTTGTAGGGCATGCTATAACCACTGTCTGACTAGGGTAGCTAACAGATATATTACTCTTCCCCGTGAATGAGAAATAATATTGCAGTAGTGATTTTATGATGAAAACAATACCCTTGTATGAGTGTACATGCAATAATAGTTGTCTAAATAAAAAAGATCCCTGCTACAGTATAAGTTCCTGTCTGTCTTTCATAGGGTCATAGGTTTATAGGCGTGTACTAGGCTAATGGCCCTGGGGCCTTTACAAACCTAGCCCATAGAAGTGCCCTGGGATTGTGCTGCCCGTCATTAGTTCCCAGGGCCTCTATCAAGTAGAGCCACTGGAGTGATCCCTGGGGTGAACTATTTCCCATCCACTCATCAAGATTTCTTTTGAAAAGGGCTAGTGAGGTGCTCTGCTTGACATGTATGGGAAGTCTATTCCAGTGCATGGGCAGTCTCCGGGTTATGAACCTGTCCCTCTAGCATGTTCTGTTGATTGTGGTAATGAGGCTGAGGTCTCTGAAGCATGTGGTGCAGAGGGATTGGGATTTCTTTAGATGTAACTTTTCTAACAGAGCTGGGTCAGACATGGCTTTGTAAGTCAAGCAGAGCTCACCTCTTAGTAGATGATATGAGACAGAGAATAGATGGACTTTTTTGAATCTGTCCATGTAGGACATGTGTTTAAGGCCTAGGATCCTCTTCTAGAGATACTTTTGTGGCCTCTCCAGCTGTTGCAGGTGTCTAGTGAGGTACATGCAAAATGGGGCTTTATACTCTATGATTGGTCTAATGAGGGAAGAGTAGAGAAAAATGATGACCTCTTTCTTCCTGGATGCAAAACCCTTGGTAATGAGATGTGCCACATAGAAGGACTTTCTGACCACATTGATAATGTGGTGGTTGAAAGAGAGGTTGCTATCAAGCTGTGTCCCCAGCTCTCTTATAATGTCTTCAGTGTACAGTGGGCTCTCATTGACGTGGTAATTAGTGTGAACTTAGTTTTTCCCAAAGGGGATGATGATGCATTTTTTGGCATTAAACTTAAGGCCATGGCTTCGACACCAGTCACTGGTCTCAGTGAGGCCTTTCTGTAGGATGTCTGCATCTTGGGGAGTTAATAATGGGTCCCAGCTTGCAGTTGTCTGCAAATTTGGTCAGCCAGAGTCCCTCTGTGTTGGCCTAGACTTCTGAGAAATAGATGCCAAACAGGAGAGGACCCAGGACCGATCTCTTTGGGACTTCACTCGTGATTGGTCGGCAGTCTGACTTGGAGTCCACAACTTTCACACCGTGGGTTCTATCTGTGAGCCAATTTGCAACAAATTTAACAATATAAGGGTTGATGCCTAGTTTGGTGAGTTTATTAATAATTACTGAGTGAGGAATGGTATCAAAGGCCTTGGCCAGATTGAGGTAGGCTGTACGAGCTGCCTTACCTTCATCCACCGCTCTGGTAACTGACTCAATAAAGACAACCAGGTTGAGCAGGCATGATCTACCTTTCACAACACTAAATTGTGTGGGATCTAAGCTTGGAGATTCCCTATATCCTTGTTAATTAGGTCCATGATAATGCGCTCCATAGCCTTACATATCAGACTTGTCAGGCTAATGGGGCGATAATTTCCAGGGTCTGCAGTCACTCCTCCTTTATGGAGAGGGATGACTGTAGCAGTGCGCCATTCGGTAGGGACAGAGCATAAGGTAAGGCTGTGAGTGAACAAAGCACACAGATGTGGTGCCCGTTCACTTTGTAATTCATATAGAATACAGCCAGGGATATTATTAGGTCCCATGGAAACTGTATTATTGGCTTTAGGCAATACAGCTTTAACCTGAGCTGCAGTAATGCTGGGTGCATGGCATTCTTCTAGTATTGAGATTGGTCCTTTAATGGGGAGAGAGGATAAAGTTGGCACTGAACCTGTCAGCCAGTATGTTGGCAATATCTGTTGGCTCAGTATAGAAGGTACCATTGTGCAGTAAGTCAGAGCAAATCTGGGTATTTCCATGGAGATTCTTGATATAACTATAGAAGGCTTTGTGGTTGTTTTTAGTGTCTCCCACAATTCTGCCTTCATAGCTGGCTTTGGAGGTTTTCATGAGGGATTTTAACTTTTTGATGAGGCTAATAAGGGAATTTTTCCAGTCTTGGAACTTTTTTTCTCCAACAGTCTATTCTTTCTGTTTTAGAGTTTATTAATGGCAGGGGACCACCAGACTGGCTTCCTTTTTTTGGAGGAGAGGGTCTTGGTTCTGTTGGGTATGTCTTGTTCCATGCATTTATGTACATGTTCGTACAGTGCACTGGTATATGATTCAGCAGTCATGCATCTATTTTCCATTGGCATGGGTGCTGTGAAGCCAGCCACCTCTGTTTTTAGGAGTCCAAAGTTAGCTTTGGAGAAGTTTTTCATGGTGGATACCTTTGCAGGGGGTGTGGGTGAGATGTGGGTTTCCATGGTGATTACTTTGTGGTCAGATCTAACCAGGGAGGAATTGACTATTGGTGTAGGGCAATGGTTGTCCATGTTAATAATAACCAGGTCAAGGATGTTGCTTCCTCTAGTGTGTGTAAGAATGAGCTGGTCCAGGGTATTGGAACTGATGAATTCCAGGAAGCGTTGGGCCAGTGCATTCATGCATGAGTAGTTTTCCCAGCTGGTAGAGGGGTATTTGAAGTCACCTAGTATGAGAGTGTTGGATTGGATCTTAATAGTTTCCAGGGTGCTTTCCCCTATGTGTGACAACTTCTTTTCTCTGTTTCCCTGTGGTGGAGAAGGGAAGTGGATAAAAAGGGGTCCTTTATATTTCCTTTTTGTTTTGGAATGTATTTGAGTGTGTATATCTATCTGTCTATAGTTATATCTAATTTATCTATCTATCTATCTATCTATCTATCTATCTATCTATCTATCTATCTACATATATCTGTTATCTATGTATTTTACTAGACAGAAGTAGTCAGTGCTTAACACTTAGTCCATTGAACCCATGTGCATTCCAAGGAGACATACAAGGCTATGAATTCTTATTTACCTAAGTCTGAGATGTGAACTTTTCACGTCCTGCAGAGATTTCCAGAATGAAGATGAAGAACATCCCATGCATTTGTTCTAGGCAAGGTTGTTAGTAACTTTCTTATAAAAGAAATATATCAAAATGGTGTGAGCTGCTGTATCTTTCAGCTGTGTGCTAATCCAATGCCCTTGTCAGGAAGATGAATTTGTTGTAAAGTGACCTCTGCAAGCTGTGGCATTGAGATCAGGTTGGTGAAATTCAGCCTCTAAATAATACTCATAAATAACAAATAAAACGTCAGCCGTGATTCTTTACTTCACTCAAAGACTGTAATTTTTCTATGACTAATCCTGATACATAGCCTACATTAAAGTACTTGAACAGTTGCATGAGGATCAGTGCAGTTTTATCAAATGCATCTCCAGCTAATTCATCTAGTACATTTTTTTGAGCAAATCTCACCCATTTTGGACTGAAGGTCATTATGTCATGCAGCATATCAGGAACATACCTCTCAAACTCTTACCGCAAACATTCTTGACAAAGACAAAATAATGTGGAGAAAAAGGTACAAAAACCACAGACACATTTAAATATTACTGTTACAAACTTAGAAGAAACTAGAGCAAAAGGTTTTGTATTAATATACATTTTCTGAAAGATATGAAGTCTGAAAATCCGATATATGTCATTATTCAGTGATTTAAAATCTCAATTATTTGCCAGAAAACCACACATTTTATGAGGAAAAGACTAAAAATATGAGGCAAAATGTGGGCATTCTGCAAACCTGTCAGCAGTCGAGAGGTATGGCAGCAACATCCAACAATGGATTCTTGTAAGTCATGTTCATTAAAGGAAAGCATGGATGAAACTTGGTGGCAAAGTATTTGAAGAGCATGGGATGCATAGCAGTGTTTGGCAAGCTAGGTATTAGATGTTAGTACTCAGTATGGGTATGGGTGGGCAGCCAGGTCTGCAGATGATTATAAGTTAGATTGTTTTCTACACATTGGATTCACTTCTGTGATGGTTCAATATTTCTTCACTCTTAGTTTTGGATGATTTACAGGAAATAATTAAAATTTTAATGTTAAGAAAAGTGAAGCAATGCCATTCAGTAGGAACACTACAGTCACTGCCTGAATAACAGACACTTGGATTATAAATGCAAAAGATATTTTTTGTTTTTGGAATGAAACATGTGATAGTCAATACATATGAAAGGGATAGTGAGAAAGTTATTTTGTTTGCTTGAAACACTGCACAGCACTGTGAGGTTTTCATAAAACTTTATTTGGGGTCACTGGAGATACCTCCTATGAAGTTTCATGTGAAAAATTCTCAGCAGCCCCACATTAAGGAGTGTTGAATGGAGGCATGCTGGAGAAGACACTCCCAGCATCAAGACCTGCATTATATATAGAGCAGATGGACAGAAATATGAATTCTAATCAAGGTGTGATTTTAGAGGCTTATCCTTATATGTAAAATTTACTTTATTAACTACCTTGCTTGGAAAAATCCATGATTCCTTGGGGGTAGTATTGCCATGAATTTAAGGAACTGCAGAGCTGCAGAAGTATATGGGCAGTCCAGCTAATTCATTCATAATAAAGCAACCATAATACATTTGTTGGCTATAAAGAAGAGAGTGTGTGGTAACTGATAAGCCTGAAGACTTTCTAAACTGATTCTAGTGGAACAAATGGAGGGCATTTGGTCTTTTAGTAAACAGTGTATCATCATCTTCTTCATTGGAATAGTCTATTCTGTGCAGTTTGAAGGAGATGCTGTTCCAGGAGATAGTAACATTAAAATAGAAAAACATCCCAATCATTTGTTAAAAATATTACTTCATCACTGGCACACCATGGTCATTTGTTAAAAAGATAGTGAATGATAACGTTTGAAAAAAAAAGGTGCTTGGTATCTGAGTCAGTCAAGTTTACATGCAGAGCAGGGCATTTCAGATGTTTGTCACAATCAAAGGCAACATGCTAATTTTTCTCTGTGACTCTTATGGAGGAAGCACTGAAGGTCGCTTGTTATTCCCTGTGAAACTACAGCTCTATTTAAAGTAGGGCCCTAAGATATCTCTGCCAATGTCTGTGTTGCTCAGGCTGTGACCTTACTGAAAACTATTGGGATTATTGAGCTAAAAACAGAAAGGAATCATACTGAAACTATTTCTTCAGCACTTGAAAAGGGAGTGTAGAGGGGATCTAACAGATTGGACAGAGTGGTGTTCACTGATGGGTACTCACTTGAACAAAATGTTAAACATGGAAAAAGTTTCATTGCCAGCATGAAAAAAAAGGAAAGTTGGTGTGACTTTCCAACATGAGGCATTTTCTTTTTCAGTGACTGAGATGTTCTTCACTGGATAGTTATTTATGGGCATGTAGAATGAGGGGCATGCAGTTTCTTGTCCATGCCAACATTTGTTTTGACTATTTAACGTGGTCCACAGTCTATCCTGGGGTTTGGCTGCAAAGTCAGTGTTCTTTACCAATAGAGGAAACTGTGCAGAGTGGCACTTGTTTAATCCTTGAGGCCATTTGTTCAATCCTTTAAGCTTAGTGAGCATATAAAATGGCATTTACACCTCAGACATTTTCTTGGTTGTTTATTCGTTTAGTTACTTGGTTAATTTTTTAAATGTATTTAATTAATTGCTTTTCTCTTGTACTCAATGCAAGATTAAGAATGTTTCAGAGTTATTATAGTAGTTATAGAAACGAGTAGTGCAGTTTAGCACACTGTACTGTTTTATGCCATGCCAAATCAATTATTATGATTAATTCAGTGGAGGGAATATCTGTGGGTTGAGTATTCCTGTCCAGAAAGTTAACATTTAATAGCCTTAACTGTAATAATTCTTTGAATCTATTTTCTGTTAAGTGACTTTATCCTTTACAGAATCCTGTCCTGGCAAACAATAGGTGCAGTGCCTGAAACTCAGACTGGAAAATGCAAAGGTTTATCTCAGAAAATATCTGCCAACTGTCTCACACACTACAGATGTACCCTTAAGCAGTTTGCAGGATGGTCAATCAACCTACTGCATGTGTATGGCATGTGGGAGGAAAATGAATTACCCCAAGAAAACTCGCATTGGGGTGTACATCTACAGTCTATACAGAAGGCAACCCAACCCAGAATTGAACAGGAGAACCTTTTACTTTGTGGGTGCTCTGTTTATTGTGCCCCTGTACCACCCCACTGTATATATTTTTTCTATTACGCATAAGATTATCCTTTTAAAGATTTTGGATATTTCAGTAAGTGCCTTGTTGTACAGTTATATCAGTCTGATGAAGCATTTTCCTTTATAAGATTGAGATTATAGGGAATATGAAACATTGTGCATTTCTACTGAGTATTGAATAATGATAGGGCATGCATTGTCCCATGGAGGTTTCTGCTCACTAGATCGGTGGTCTAGAATAAAGACTTTCCTGCATAGGATTGCTGCAGATCTCCACTTCTTACAATACATGAGAGTCTGAACCAAATACAACTAAACTAAAATATTTCTGCATTATACAAGCCATGGCATCCTTGTTTGAGTATGGTGTGGAAGGATAGGATGGCAGGTCAGGCCAGTTTTTACAGTAGGACTGTGAGTTTAAAATACTGACCCACAGGATGTTAGCCAAGGTACAGCTCAGCTAATGGGCAGATGATCCTCTGGGCAACATATATACACAGGGCAACATATATACAAAGCAGAGCTTCTGTAGGTTAATCTATGCGATGGTAGGCATAGTGCAACAAAACAAAAGCATAATCACAGGAATCATGACGATTCAATGTCCACATCACTCAAAAAAAATGGATGCACAAGCCTTCATGCCCTTTATTATTTTCCCCTTTACAGAGATTTACTAGAAAGGGAGGATCTTTTGGAGTTGAATGGAGATGTTCACTTTGAGCTGGAGTCCTATTTTTGGACACATTGGGCTCATCGACTAGTGTTTGCACCTTGGGCTCTTTCTTTTTACAAACACACACTTTCAATGGATCTCATTTTTTATCTCTGTGTCTTGCCATTTTCCTGTGTTACTGGAAACTAGCACAACTGGGGAGAGCAAGGTTAAGTTTTGTACTGCCTTTAATGGAAGTCAGAGGCATTTAAGCACAATGCTAAGGTTATCCCTTCAAGGTTATCCCTTCAAGTAGGTGTTGTCTGACAACTGTATTATGCATTCTTATGTACAGGTCAAGAGGACCTTGACATAAACTGCTAATAGTGCATGGCTTTTATTATTTTGTTCACAATATATTTGTTACAGGAAAGAATGGCTTATTCAATGGGTTCCTATTATGAGATCGAAATAATAAAACTTCGAACACCACAAGATCAAACTTGTATGTTCGAAGTTTTATAATTTCGAACACACACACAAAAAAAAAAAAACGGACAGTAAGTAACTGTTGTAAGCAGGGGGAAAACCCCCCTGCACTCCCCACACCCCCTGCTCTTTAAATATACCAACTATGAGATCGCACTACAGTGCGGAAGGGGAATATTTCCCTTTACTGCACTGTAGTACGATATCAGAGTTGGTATATGTAAAGAGCGGGGGGGGGGCAGGGGGGCTTGCCCCCCTTCTTACAACAGTTATTGAGCTGTTTTTTTTTTTTTTTTTTAATTCAAATTCCTGAAACTTCGAACATTTGTGTTCAATGTTTTCAGGTCAAAGTTTCAGCAATTCGATAATGCAATAGGGACCCTTATTCAACAGATCTTGATTTGTGTTATGTGACACAGTAGTAACAAAAAGTATCATAAGACCTCTGTTATGATATTGTTTTATGTTTTTGGGATGGATAAGTGATGTTCATCCAGTAATTGCTATACTTCCTTATAAGCATGCCCAGTGTAAACATTATACTGTTTGCATACCCTTTCAAAGATATCAATACAACTATCAAAATTATCAACCTCTGTAAATTGTGGAAAAAAATGTACTGATCTTTGTTGCTTCTGGGGTTTGGTTATTCCCTTTCCCATTACCTCCATGACCCTGGTGAAGAGTCGGCATTTCCTTTTCATGTTGCCTCTGCCTCTCATTTTCTTCAGCCTCCAAACTTCTCAGTCTCTCATTTTCTTCAGCCTCCAGACATCTCAGTCTCTCTGCTGATTCTAATTCCATTGTTTCTGTTTCTTCTTTTCTTCAGCCTCCAAATGGTGCAATCTCTCTGCTGATTCTGTTTTTAAACATTTGCCCTCCAGTTCATGTCTCTTTAATGCCAGATGGATTTTTAAGTCCTCTGAGGCAAAGTTGAACTGTCCATTTTCTGAGAGTTGTACATCCCTAAGGCCAGTCTAGTTGTCTTAATGGTTACTGGTCTGTGATGCAGCTGTGACTAAGGCTGCAGCCATTTCCACTTCAGTCAGGTTGGCATGCACCAATCCTTTGTCTTGGCAGATCTTAGCCAACTGGCTCCTTGTCAGCTTCCCATACTCCTCTGTTAATATCATTGCCTGGTCTCCCTGACTATCTAAGCTAACAAAAATAAAATAAAACTATAGTGATATGGAACTCTGAATGTCCACTGTGTGGCTGCTTGAAAGTACAAACACCTTCTTTAGTGACCACTGTTTACAGGCTACATGAGTTCAATATCCACACCACTGAATCCCAGTAAGTAATGTGGTGATCCCACCACTGCCAACCAATACATGTGATGCCCCACCACTGGACCAGTAATCAAGGAGCTTCAATCCTCACCACTTGCAACAGTTAGGGATGTACACTGAAAGGATGACAAGGTACACACACACAGTATTACCAGATGCAGCTCTCTGCATCAAGTGCAAGTTCCCTTAAGACCACACAGAGACCACAGTCATTCTGGTGCTGGTTTCTCCCTTTTTCTCCAGATCCCCAGTAAGACTCCCCACTGGCACAGCTATAGAGTTGAGATCAAAGCTGAGTGGCCAAGCCAAGACCTCCAGCACCCTCTCTGTCTAACCATTTCTTTGTGTCCCTGCCCAAGTAGCTGACACAGACACTGTTTGAGGTTTGATTTACACACACACACACACACACACACACACACACACACACACACACACACACACACACACACACACACACGCACACATGCACACACACACAGACACACACACACACACACACATACACACACACACACACTTGGGAAAGGCTGGCACAAGTTTATTCGCTATGTCCCTTTTTGCCCAGACTATAAGGTAGGTATCACTGCCATCAGCCAGCTCCTTATCAGCTACTTTAAGGCCATTAACAAAGGGTGTCCAAACTTACTGTGTAATATTACTATTAATACAAATGGTAGCTTGACCAAGAGCAAGGCTATTAGAAGTGGTCCACAGTGTCACCAAATAAATATGCATGTCCTCTCAGAACTTCAATATCTCGACACAGATCAGCCAAAATGAAAGGTTTAAATGTATTTAATAATGAATGATGAAAGAACAAAACAATACTAAATATATATATTTACAGTGACATCAAACTTCAAAATCGCAGGAAATATTTAAACCAACATTGAAAGACAGTCTCAAATAAATGAAGAAAAATTTCTAAACTAAGCTTTGCTATATTCCTGACTATATCTAAAAGAGTTACTATTCCCTAGAAACTTACTTACAGAGCAAGGCAGATGTGGTGAATGGATCTTCTCTAGTTGTTGTTGTTGTTAGGTCAAAGACAGAATACAGAATGCTGTGTCTCTCTCAGAGAGTTCTTAAATCAATATCTCAAATATTACTGCTGGGCTAGCTTACAGAATGACATCATTTCTTGTCATCTGACTTCTAGTCCCCAGGCCCAAAACAACCACTGATGGCAGCTAGTGGCATTTAGCATCTACCTGTAAAAATACATAGACAAGGGTTTTTTCCTCAGATCCTTGGCAAATGCTGGAAGTCATAGAAGAATAAAACACTTCCAAGACAATACAGAAAGCTCCCTAGTTTTAGACATTGTGTCTCCTTGCTGCATTGAAACTGAATCATCTTTTATTGTGTAGCCATAAAGTAATTTAATTTCAGCTATTTTTCTAAAATTTACTAGACTGAGGTTAACCTCCTGTATCCCAGTTTCTACTGTTAAAATATATACATTTAAACAGGTACAATAGTGCATTTAAACAGCTACACTGTGGATACATTTCAAGCACTTTGCAAATGCCTTCAAGCAGTTTGATATAAACATGACATATAGTTCTAATACATTTGTAACACAAGCATCTTATATACATCATGTTGATATTCACAAATGACATATAAATATTTACAAAATTCCAGATAGCTGTGCTGGCAGTATTTCCTTTTGTCACATCTGCATTATCAGTTAACAGTGACTATCTGAAAAACAATCATATAAATATGAAGTCTCGATCATCTCAATAACCAAGTCAAAAAGACAGAAACATAATGTATCACTGTCTGGAAAATATAAGATCCAATCATAAAATCCATTGAGAAAACTGAGTATAGTTTTAAAGCAGCACACCTTGAAAAGTTAATCAAGGCACTTATAATATAAACACTTACCTGTTTGAAGGTGGAAGCCATACATTTAAATGCATTGTTTTATCTGATTCTTACATTTTGCTTTTTATATTTGGTTGTCGTAGACTTTGTGCATGATCTATAAATGTACATATTTTCATCACCATCTTCAGTCAGCATCGGTGGAAGCCTTTGATTCTATTTCATTAACATTTGCTTACTATGATATGTGGAAGAATTATTTCCTGATTACAGTTCTTTATCCACAAAATTTCATTGTTTTATGGATTGGTTAAGAGTGATATTTAAAGCTCTTAAGATTGTTGTTGTAAGTGGAAGGTAGGTATATATATATATATATATATATATATATATATATATATATATATATATATATATATATATATATGTTGAAGCCAACCAAGCCCAAAATGTATAAAGAAACCAAAGACCAAGACGAGTGTAGGTGAAAACCAACTTAAAACTTTTAAAATGCCAATATAAGCACAGACCTTCTGTAAACTATGTTGAAACAGATGTTAGCTCCAAATCCAATAACGATAACCATTCGGTTCCAGTAAAAAATCCTTTAATATGAAGTTAGCGCTTTCATGGCAAACAATGACAGCCGCTTCCTCAGACAAAAAAGAACAAACAATTCGTCGCTCATTGAGCGCTAAATTTAAATGAGCTGACTAGCGTCTCATCCATAAAGCATAGTGCCTCATTAAAGCGGCAATGACATTCAACACATAAAGTCAATAAACATATTAAAACATTTTTAAAACATTTTTAAAATATTTAGAACAGATAATTCATGTGCAAAACTGAGCCTTTGAAATGTTCAAAACCAAACAATACATTAATGACAAAACTGCAGGACACTTTATTTGTGGTCCTTTGTCAGGTGCATTTATTTTCTGTTGGCTTTATTTAATACTACGAAGCCGGTTTAGTTTTAATCTCACTAGCTATGTTATAGCCTTTTGCGTATGCAGCTATCAATTCAGTATTCTAACATTTTGGTATGCTACGTCCCAGCAGTTTTGTCATTAATGTATTGTTTGGTTTTGAACATTTCAAAGGCTCAGTTTTGCACATGAATTATCTGTTCTAAATATTTTAAAAATGTTTTAAAAATGTTTTAATATGTTTATTGACTTTATGTGTTGAATGTCATCGCCGCTTTAATGAGGCACTACGCTTTATGGATGAGACGCTAGTCAGCTCATTTAAATTTAGCGCTCAATGAGCGACGAATTGTTTGTTCTTTTTTGTCTGAGGAAGCGGCTGTCATTGTTTGCCGTGAAAGCGCTAACTTCATATTAAAGGATTTTTTACTGGAACCGAATGGTTATCGTTATTGGATTTGGAGCTAACATCTGTTTCAACATAGTTTACAGAAGGTCTGTGCTTATATTGGCATTTTAAAAGTTTTAAGTTGGTTTTCACCTACGCTCGTCTTGGTCTTAGGTTTCTTTACATATATATATATATATATATATATATATATATATATATATATATATCTATGGGTCTACCTGATAACACCAACATGCCAAAACACTGACAACGAAATTACTGACATGAAAAAAATGAAAAAAAAAGTTCAAAAACACAAAACTTCACATGCCCGACAAACCAAAATCCCAACAATCAACAAAACAAATGCCTTTCCCAAAAACACACACACAACACAAGCACACCAAAAACCTTACAAGCCTACATGAAACCTTACATACACAACTATCTATGCACTAATCTTAACCCAAAGCCTAACCCTAAGGTCTGTCACTATTGCACACTTACCTTACCCGCACCCTAACCCTAACTCACTTAATCCGCCCCTAACCCTCAAGTCCATTACTATCGCACATTTACCTTACCCGCACCCTAACCCTAACTCACTTAACCCGCCCCTAAACCTAAACTCCATCACTATCGCGCACTTACCTGACCCGCACCCTACCCTAACATCCATCCCTATCACACACTTACCTTACCCACACCGTGACCCTAATGTCCGTCACTATCTCACACTTACCTTAACATGTCAGTGTTCTCATCATCGGGATTCTCAACTGTCGGTCTTCTCCATTGTCTATCTTCCGGTGTCGGTGTTCTCATTGTCGGAGTTCTGCGATTTCAGCGTTTTCGGGTAGACCTATATATATATATATATATATATATATATATATATATATATATATAGGATCACGACATAATCTCAAAATCTTGAAATAACGAATTTCAAAATCTTGAGACTGTATAGTCGAAACCCCTAAATGCCAAAAGACCAAAACCGCAAAATTCAAAATCCCGAACGTACAATACATATACAGCACACACATACACATACACACAACTGCCCCGACAATCAAACATATAATCCTACACTACATATAAGCGGGGGGACAAGCCCCCCCCTGCACCCCCCCACCCCCTACTTAAATATAATTACACTAAGATCGCACATACATACACACACAGGAAACTCACACCCACACATTTTACAGTCCCTCACACACACACACACACCACAGTCACAACACACACTGACACACACTAAAGCCTCAACCAACACACTTACACATAGATAATTACCTGAACTCCCACCCATCCATAAACAAACTGCAACACCAGAATTGCTACTTCAGTATTTCTGAACATCGGGATTTTGAATTTCGCGCTTCTGGTCTTTCGGTATTTAGGGGATTTGGCTACATCATCTCGAGATTTTGGGTTTCAGTATTCCAAGAGTTCAAGATTATGTAGTGATCCCATATATATATATATATATATATATATATATATATATATATATATATATATATATATATATATATATATATATATATATATTCACTTTGGAACATTGGAATACCATAACGTTGAAATTCAAAATATTGAGACTAAAATCTTGAAAGTCCAGAACACTGAAAACTGAAAACATTTAATCCCATAACATTGAAACAAACATGTCAAAGCAACATTTCCTGTACTCCACCACAAAAACAAACAAAAGTAAATAAAAACTATACTATATTAAACTTCTACACATAAAAGCAGAAGGGCAAGCCTCCCTGCACACCCCTTGGATAGGGCTGCGCCCACCATGCCCCCTGCTACTTAAATATATCAACTCCGAGATTACACTACACAGAACTAAATGGTGAATATACCATTCCACGCTGTATGGCTGCCTGATTAAATTGCAGAAAGCTATCCTCAGCCTTCTCTTGGAAACACTACTTCACTGCTAAAATGCTACACATTACCCTATATCTCTCCGATACTTGCCAAAGCTTCCCAGGTGACCTCAGACATATTTCCTTCTAATGTTCTAAACTAAAATGTACCACATCTGAAAGCCACAGCAACCACTTTATATCCATTATAACACTATTTACAAAGCCAATACAACATTCTAACATTTGGCAATATAAACTTTCAGTGTTCTGGACTTTCAAGATTTTAGTCTCAATATTTTGAATTTCAACATTATGGTATTTCAATGCTCCAAAGTGAATCCATATATATATAATTCTTTGTTGTTCCACATGGTCTGCTTCATTTTGGTAAGGTTGTGCTTGGTGAACTTCATAGGATTAGTTGGGACTGTGATAGGTCAATTGTAATCCTATGTTGCTTTAAGTTCTACCTTCAAACAGCTAGGTGAGTATATTATAAGTGCCTCGATTAACTTTTTGAATTGTGACATTTTAGTATATAGTAAGTTCTATCAATGGATTTTATGAATGGATCTTATATTTTTTAGTTGATGGTATGTTACGTTTCTGTCTTTGTGACTCGGTTATTGAGATGATCAAGACTTCATATTTATATGATCATTTTTTAGATACTCACTGTTAAAGTGAATATTGCAAGACATTACGTCAAATAAGAACTTTGACTGGTTGCTTTAAGACACATGTTATGCATTTTATGAATGAATAATCACTATCCTTGTGGGCATGTATGGTATCTGTATTGTGTTTTTTTTTATTTTTTTAAATTGGTGTTTTTATTTGAGTAGTAACAATGATCTGAAGATGGGCGTAATTATTGCCTGAAAGCATTTATATGTTTATAATAAAGTTTATTTTCTGTTTTAGCTGTGGCTGCCCTGGTCCATGTTTTGTTTGGTTTGTTTAATAAATTTAAGTAGCTGGCCTTGGTGACCATATACCCAGTTTTGCTATTTATCTATAGTTTTGTCTCTGAGAACCAGCCACACATGGTAAAAGGTATAACAACTTCAGCAGTAGAAATGGATTATAAACCGGAGTAAACAACTACACATAATACTGAATGTTTTTTATGCAATGTTATGAAATGCTTAAGAATCTGTGAGTACATCCAAGACTGAAAATTACCTCGGAGCCGATACAGGATGATGGAAATAAGCTGGAAACCTTCCTTACAACTTTCAGAGTCTATGAAAATACTCTGTAGAAGATGAAACATCTTCAATGGCAGTGATTCCATTTGAAAGCCTGCCTACATCATAAAATTATTTCCAGGGGGCTAATAGTCTTATTGATGCCAACTTATGGCAAAAGTCATCTAGATTTATTGAAAGGATGGCAAGCTTTAAATCTGGAAATAAGTTTTAGTTGCATTGGACTCTTACTTGATTATTTCAGCTCTATTGAGAAAATGATAACCTCTGAAGTAGAAACCTCATATTGTGATAGTGAAAGTAGGTATACAGCAGATTGTTATTGTGATAAATTCAAAGAACTGCATTCATCTATTTCTGCCTTTGATTTAAGACAAGAGAGGTTAACATCAAAGAAATTAGCTAGAGATTTTGTTGATTTGAAGACTGGGAAGGTGTTTATGTGGCCGAAGGAGTCTACTAGTTGTACAACTAATAATAAACATGGAGCTATATCTGCCACAGTAATTAAAGATACAGTTACTACAAATCAACAGCAAAAAGCTCATAATACATCTGCTGATATAACCACAAACATAGCATAAGGAGTTCACCAACTTCTAAACAAAAGACTGATACAAATATTGAAAAAGGAGCTAGGCCTAAAAACGCAGCAGTTATTAACATGAAATTTTGGCAGGTTCGCTGCCATTACAAATAAACACTATATGGAAAGGAATGTGCTCTATGAGTCAGGGCAGCAAAAGAAGGAAGATCTCATTAGTGAACTAGATCACTTGGATTCTAGTCAAAATACTTTAATGATCAATCTCTGTAGTGTTTCCTTGAGATCAGCCCAACTTTTGGTTTTAAACTAACTAACACTAGGTAAGACTAGGTAAGACTGCAATTCAAAGCAACTAACACAAGGTAAGACTGCAATCCAAATTGTAGCTTGCTACAGATCCCCCACCATGCCCCAAGGTTCTCACTACACCTTTCTAAACATACTGGAAAATATTAAGATACAACCAAACACCCTAATACTGGGTGACTTCAACTACCCTGCTATTAACTGGGAAAACTACTCATGTACCAAACCATTTGCCCAACAGTTCTTGGAATTCATAAATTCCAATGCCATGGATCAACTAATCCATTGTCCCACCAGGGGCTCCAATATCCCAGACCTAGTCATTACCAACATGGGAAATTAATGCACCACACCTATGGTCACCCCCTCATTGGTCAGGTCAGACCATAAGCTAATCACCCTTAACATTCACATCCCACCCCCACCCCCAGTAAGGAAACCTCCATAAAAAACTTCTCCAAAGCCAACTTCATGCTACTCAAGTCAGAAGTGACAAACTTCATGACACCCATGCAGACGGGAATTGAAAGTTCAACTGCTGAGTCCTACACTAAGGCACTGTACGAGCACATCCACTCATGCATGAATCGTGCCATCCCAAATAGAGCCAAGATGCTCTCCTCCAAAAAAATGAAGCCAATCTGGTGGTCCCCTGCCATAAGCAAACTTTACAACAAAAGAAAGAAACTGTTGCAGAAAAGAGGAAAATCCCAGGATGCAAAAAACTCCCTTATCAGCCTCACTAAGAAGCTGAGATCCCTCATAAAATCCTCCAAAGCTAGTTACAAAAATAAAATTGCCAAAGATTCCAAAGACAACCACAAGGCATTCTATAACTATGTCAAGAATCTAAATGGCAATGCTCAGATCTGCTCTGAGCTACAACAGAATGGCATTAAATATACTGATCCCAAGGATATTGCCAATATCCTGGTAGATCGATTCAGTGCCAACATCACCCCCCTCACCCCCTAAATGGCCCATCTCAATACCAGAAGATTGCCAAATTCTGGTAATATCACCCACACAGGTAAAAAACACACTCTCCAAAGCTAAGAATACAGCATCCATGGGACCAGATGACATCCCAAGCTGTGTACTACATGAACTACAAAATGAACTGGCACCTCACCTAATTGTCATGTTTAATCATAGCCTCACCTCAGACTTTGTGCCTACTGAGTGGTGCACAACAAGAGTTATCCCTCTCCACAAGGGGGGATTCACCTTGGTTCCCGGGAAATACCACCCCATCAGTCTGACGAGCATGATTTGCAAGGCCATGAAACGTATTATCATGGAACTTATAAATAAAGACATTGGTAACCTTCAAACACTGGACCCCCCCCAGTTTGGGTTCATGAAGGGCTGATCTTGTCTTCCGAACCTGATTGACTTCTTCGAATCACTCTGCAGAGCCATGGACTAGGGTAAGGCAGTCCACACAGCCTATCTGAACCTCACCAAGGCCTTTGACACCATCCCCCACTCTCGAATCATAGATAAACTTACTAAGCTGGGCATTAATCCCTACGTCATTTGATGGATTGCCAACTGGCTTACTGACAGAACACACACTGTAAATGTAGCTGACTCCAAATCCAGCTCCAGTCAAGTGACAAGTGGAGTACCTCAGGGTTCAGTCCTGGGATCCCTCTTGTTTGGCATCTACTTCTCTGAAGTACAGGCTAATACTAAGGGATTATGGCTAACAAAGTTTGCAGATGACTGTAAACTGGGAGCCATTATTTAATCTCCAAATGATGTGGATAGTCTACTAAAGGGCCTTACAGAAAAAGATACTTGGTGCCAGAGCCATGGGCTCAAGCTCAATGCCAAGAAATGTATAGTTATCCCCTTTGGGAAAAACACATGTACCCTTGAATTACCACATAGGTGGCAGTACACTAAACACCAAAATTGTGATAAGAGACTTAGGGACACAAGTGGACAGTGGTCTGACCTTCGATAACCATATCACCACAACAGTCAGGAAATCCTTCTATGTGACACACCTCATCACTAAGGGCTTTTCATCCAGAAAAATGGAGGTCATTCTCCCACTGTACTCATCCTTCATTAGACCCATTATAGAATACAATGCCCCATTTGGCATGTACCTCCCAAGACACCTGCAACAACTGGAAAGGCCGCAGAAATACCTCACTAAAAGAATCACAGGCATAAAGCAGATGCCCTATGCAGACTGCATTAAAATACTCCAGCAATACTTTGTCACATATTATCTACTCAGAGGCGATCTCTGCTTAACATACAAGGCCATGTCAAACCCAGAACTACAAGGCCATGTCAAACCCAGAGCTATTGGACATGCTACACTTAAAGAAATCCCAATCCCTCAGAGCCACATGCTCCAGGGATCTAAACCTTGTCATCATAATAAACAAAACATGCTGGAGGGATAGGTTCCTGACCCAGGAACTCCCCAGGCTCTTGAATAGACTGCCCATACATGTCAAGCAGAGTGCCTCTTTGGCCCTCTTCAAAAGGAACCTTGACGATTGGATGGGAGAAAGGAAATTCACCCCCAAGGATCACGTCAGTCACCCTGATAGACAGGGGTCCAGGAAGTAAATAGTGTGGGAAGAAATAGCCAGGGAGTTATTATGGCTAGACTTGTATAGGCCCTAAGCCGATAGCCTAGTGTCAACCTATGAACCTATGAACCTATGAACAGGGGTCTTATTTTTATACTTGCGACTTCCTCAAGGCTCAGTGATGCACTCATCAGTTTAAAACATTTTGCCATGATGTGATGCTGAAGTTCATTTATGGCAATGATGGATCAAATGCCCCACATGGCTACCATAAGCCGAGCACATTTGTTCCACACAGTAATGCAACACTTGAAATCTTTCTGAAAGTGTATGAAACCAATATTAATATGAAGTTAAATATGTCTAGACATCATTTTTATAATCTTAGCCAAGAAGAAAAGGAGGCTTTCAAAAGTTTAAGAAAGGATTCAAGAATTATGATTTTTGCAGCTAATAAAGGTGAAGCAATATTTGTAATGAACAACACAGATTACATTTTAAAGATGCAGAACATGCTGAGTGATAACACATATATATCATAAATTGTATGAAAGTTAACAAGATGATATAAGACACTAATGATACATTGTATGAGTCAGTGATGGCTCAGAAGATTGATGAATCTTTGTATGAATATGTTAAATAAGTCATTCAGTAATACCCATCATCAAAGGTCTTCCCAAGATCCACAAGGATATGAATCATCCTCCGCTACATCATATTATAGCAGGGGATAGATGGGTAACAGAACCTTTATCCATCTTTATTGAAAGAAAACTGAAAAAAGTACTTGCATGTGCTTTTAGTGCCTTGAAGGATGCAGAAGACTTCCTTGAGAGTCTGACTGGTTATATAGTTCTACATAATGATTTTCAACAGATTAGTCTGGTAGCCCTAGATGTTAACAACTTATTCACTATAATACGGAACAAATTTGGTATTTCACCCATCAGAGCCTTTTTGCTTGAGCAGATGGTTTTTGACAAAGAGAGGATTGATTCACTAATACATTTACTACACATTGTACTGGAGGATAACATCTTTTTATTTGAAAATAACAGCTACTGGTAAAGATGGGGAGTGGCCATATACATGCCAATACTTATGCCAATCTTGTGCTAGCATTTTGGGAAAACAATTATGTTTTGAAATATAATCCTTTCAGTCCTCATCTTTGCTTTCATAAGATATTCATTAATGACATCTTTATTCTGCAGCATGGATCAACTAATATATCACAACAATCTGTGGAGTATTTAGAACATACTACCAATTTTCTGAGATTTACACTCCATGTTTCAAATACCAAGATTGATTTTTTGGCTGTTTTGGATGTTTCTCTGGAATTTGATGAGCAGCAAGATATTAACACCATATTATACTATAAAGACTGTTAGAGAAATAACCTTTTATTGAGAGACAGTGTGCACCCTAACTACATTTATCAAAACATCATGAAAGGACAGCTACAGCATTTTAGATTACATGCTAGGATGTGGATTATGTGGTAGCCACATATAGGCTACATAATCATTTTATACATAGAGGTGACTGTATCCCTAGTTTTGATATATATATATAAATATATATATATATATATATATATATATATATATATATATATATATACACACACACATATATATATATATATATATATATATATATATATATATATATATATATATATATATATATATATATATTTATTGCTGGCCTCCCATCCAGTTTAGAATCATGAGCAGCAAACCACATAAGAAGATTAAGTTGCGTATATGTATTTATATTTGGAACCACCACATCATAAAAAAAATTGTAGCTGAGAATTATAATATATTATTAGTTTTATATAAAACCTATTATGACTACAGATACATTGCCTGTTATAGCTGGATTACTGTCTATGTGTGTCCCCAAGTCACTGACTATTGGGTCATCTCTTAGGGTTGTGTTGTCAATATGATAGTTACCATGGATGAATGACTTTTTGAAGGATACTATTATGCATTTCTTAGCATTTAGTTTTAGTCCATGACTCTGTCACCAGTTGTTTATCAGTGTTAGCCCTCCTGGAGAACATTTGTGGTAGTGGGCAATTCAATAACAACTCCTAAATTGTGATCATCTGTAAATTTTTTCAGACACAGGCCACTGACATTGGCTTTGATTTCAGAAAAGTAAATGCCAAAAAAGAGTGGTCCCAGGACAATCCTTGAGGGATTCCTGTTATGACTGGCTTCTTTATAGTGGTGGACTCCACAATTCTAACTTTCTTTGTCCTGTCTATGAGCCATCTGGCTATCAATCAGGTGACATAAGGGTTTGTGCCTAACTTCTTAAGTTTGTCAACAATGCCCGAGTTGGGTATTGTGTCAAATGCCATGGCCAGGTCAATAGACAGGTATATATATGTGTGTGTGTGTGTGTGTGTGTGTGTGTGTGTGTGTGTGTGTGTGTATGTATGTGTGTGTGTGTGTGTGTGTGTGTGTGTGTGTGCGTGTGTGTGTGCGTGTGTGTGTGTGTGTGCGTGTGTGTGTGTGTAACTTCTGTATTCAAGAGAAACAAATAGGATTTTTACATCTGATGGACTCAACGCTTAATAAGAAGGTATCTTAGGCATTATTATGCACAGCTTTATGTGCAGATGTTCACCACAGCATCCACAAAGGTAACCACATGTAATTCCAAAAAAAGTTAACATGCATATACTAAAGCCATTGGAGCATGTCCAGTATTTGAAAGGCTATGTCTATGCCTATGCCTATGTCACCCTTTGAGATTTAATTTTGAAACTTAAAGGTAACAAAAACAAGATACTCAGCTACAAAACATATTTAAAACTGCAATTATAACCTTAGCATTTCCAGGGCAATGCACCACTGAAATTGACATCACAGCTTTAGCTAGATAGCATTGTAAACATGATATGTAACAGCTGAAAAAGAATATATGTAGTAAAGTATACAGAAGTTATGCTTCTAAGATACTGATAACTCAATAAAGAAGTATTTTAGACCATTATTGTACTCAACATTCTAAGGATAAGTTGACTACGGCTTGCCAGTAAAGGCACATGAACAAAATTCACTGCAGCCTGGCTTTCAAAGGTTGTATAACCACATTCCTTACAGATTTTATTAAAAAAAACTTTAATTTAATAATAACAGGGTATTCAGTCAGAAAATATACCCAGCAATGTAACTCTGTCAGTGTAGCATACATCTGAATTTGACCCTGCAGCTTTAGTTACTTTAAAGTAGCTCATTGTATCCACTGCACGTTACAACTGATTTTTTTTTCTGGTAAAATATGGAGGATTTTACTTCTGATGTAATGGCTACTTAGTAAAGAAATATTTTAGGCTAGTATATTATTCAGCATACTGCACAGAAATTTATTATAACACCCATAATGCAAATTGAACATAATGCAAAATGTCAGATGCAGTAAAGGACATGAACTAAATCCATAAGGGCCTGTCTCTGAAAGGTTACATTTCTGCCGCACTTTAACATTTCATTACAAAAATTTCTGTTAATAGCAACAGTATAGTCATTTTTTCAAATCCCATATAAGACTGCAACTCTTACCTCAGAGCTTCCAGTGCAACACATCCCTAACACAGCTTTAGCTGCTTGAAAGTAAGGCATTATGACCATGGTATGCTACAGCTGAAAATAAAGACATTTTTAGATGAAATATAGAGTATTTTTACTACTAATGTCTGGAAAATAAAATAAAGAAGTGTTTTAGTGCATTGTTTTACTCAAAGCACCAAGCAGAAATTCACCACAGCACCAACAATGAAAAGCAAGTATGACTCAAAATACTAAATTGACAGTAAAGGCACATGGACTAAAGCCACCGTGGCCTGTCTTTGAAAGCCTATATAAATGTCCTCTTTTTTAGATTTCTGTACAAAGCTTTCAGGTAATAACAACAGGATATGTGGCCACAAAATGAACCCAATACTTTAATTCTAACCACAAAGGTTTTCAATACAACACACCTCTACATTTCTCTCTGCAGCTTTATTCACTTGAATACATGGAACTGATGCCATAGCATATTGCAACTAAAAACATATTTTTTGCTGCTAAATATATCTGTATATCTATCTACATATATATATATATATATATATATATATATATACACACACACACACACACACACACACACACACACACACACACACACACACACGTGTTTGTGTGTGCGCGTGTGTGTGTGTTTGTGTATATATATATATATATATATATATATATATATATATATATATATATATATATATATATCTATATATATATATATATATATATATATGGGTTACCTTCAGTTTCCCAACAGACGACTTCACTGACATGCATTCCACCGACATGTCAATGCACTGACATTTCCAAACCTGACGTTAACCACACAATTAGTAAACATAGCCATCCCGAGAAACTACACTACCCGAAAAAACTGACCTGCCGATTTTGGGGGGCTTCACATCCCACACTCACGATGTGAGAGACTTTGCCCCCCCCCACACCCCACTTACTAAATATGCCAACTCTGAGAATGCACTACTGTGGGGCTAAGGGGCAAAGTTCAAGTTGATGGCCGAGTGGTTACTAACCGTGCGGTTAACGTCAGGTTTGGAAATACAGGTGAATTGAAGTGTCAGTGGAATGCATGTCAAAAACTTATGAATGACCTTTCAAAAGCAGTGCTGTAGCAGCAATCTGTTTTCTTATATCACCTGCTTCCCAAAATTTATACCTGTAGTACCGCATTTCAGCTTCTTGTTGTTACTCTCAAAAACTCCATCAAGATATATAATTTTCATTCAGCAGTGATCATATGAAAAGCTTCTGTTTTTACATGTAGCATGCATCTCCCCCTTCTGCAAAAAGACATATACCTTCCCTTATACCTCTAATGTTTGATTTAAGGAAAGTGAATGAAAAAATGACTACAGCAATTTATTTCATACTGTTGTTCCTGCATAAATGTACGCATAGCAATTCCCTCCAGTCTAGTCATATCAGTGATTGTTTTGCATAAAGGTGGCACAGCAGGTAGTGCTTTCACCTCACAGCAAGAGATTCCCCAGTTTGATTCATAGCAAGGGTGCCTTATATGCAGAGTATGCATGTCCTTCCTGTGTTTCTGTGGGTTATCAGGTGTTCCAGTTTCCTCCCACAGCCCAATCATGTGCAGTAAGTGGATTGGAAACCCTAAATTGCCCATAGGTGTGAGTGTATGCATATGTGTTGCATGAAATAACAACTACAGCAGGGCCAGCCACCTAGTGGTGTAAACATTGGCTTTAGATGATTGTCACTACTGAAATGACACCCCAACAACATGTGCACAAAATGGGAAAAAGGGGCTGTGGATTGATGGATTTACTTTCATACACCACTTGCCCCTACACAGAGGAAAACAGACACTTCTAGCAATCATGTGCCGTGTGATTGTCAAATGTGGAAAAAAATAGCTGTAGTAATATATTTTTGCTTACTGTTGTTATAGAGTACTTCACCTCCATACTGACCATCAAAAATTAAATAAAAAAATAAATACAAGTGGATAAACTGTGTGCAGTGAGCACTGTTACCTCTGCATACATATATCTCCGATTTCATACCAGAACAAATGAAAAAAAAAAAAACATCAAATGTGTTTAAATTGCAACATTTGACTTTAAAACTTTTTTTTTATTTGAAGAATGATATTTTGTCAAACATTACATGAATTCAAAAATGAAAAACATGTTTATACAATTCTTAAACCTATAAATATCAAAACATTATTTAACTAAATACATTAGTGTCTATACAGAAAAACAATAAATACATTTAATTACATTATGAAGAATGATAAAGCAGTTCATAAATCGTTGTCCCTTTTGTCAAATATTTCCAATATTTTCATCCAAGAGTTATAAAGTGATGTAGGTCTGGTTGTTCTGTTTTTCAGTGTAGATATTTCCATATGACCAACTGTTATAGATAATTTTTTAAACTCCTTGAATGTGGGAAAAGTACTTTTCCAATGTATGGTGATAATTTTGCGTGCTACTGTCATCAGTGTCCATAGTAACTTGAAGTCTTTTTTGGTACACAGTCCGGGATAAAGGTGTTGAACAAAATCATTGATGTTGTTAATTGAAAGTTATCATTGAAGACAATCTGGAAAAAATAATTTATATTTTTCCAATACAAGGTGAGGCATTTACAATTGTAAAAAATATGTTGCCAGTCGGCACTTACTTTAGTTTGACATCTCCAGCATTTATTTTCACTAGCAAAAAAATAAAATTGGCTGATTTATGTGGTGTAAAAACTTCTGTTTAAATATCTCCAAGTAAATAATTGCTAATATATTGACGAAGTTGATTGTTTTGATGATTTTAAAAAGTAATCTTTTTTCCTCTTCTTTAGGAGGGTGCTTGTTTATCTGTGTATAATAATCCCAGAGGTTATCTACATAGTAGACTCTTGTTTTTTTTGATAAGTTTATAAATATTAGTCAGGTAGCCATTGCCTTCGTAAGATTTATTTGTAATTATAATAAAATATTAGACAAATTCTGGAACAGTTTGTCTGTTACTTGCATTTGTTCAGTTCTGTTTATAAGATATTGTCTTAGATTTTGTAAAAGTAGCCATGGATCTTTATTTATATGATATTTGTTAATTACTTGCTCATTAGTTAATATTTCACTTGCTCTATCAGTTGATGCCAATAATATATCATACCTTTCTTTAGTGTATTTATCTTTTAAATTTGAAATGTATCAAGAATAGTAGATATAAAGGCTATTGGGAAGGTCAGAAAAAAATAAGAATTAATATTTGGGACTTTATTTATATATATTTTTAAACGTTGTTAGGGTAATATTTGTATATTTTGATGGTAATTTATTGTTTTTAATTTTCCTTACTAAATGATTTTTAGTAGCCAGACTAGGGTGATGGTATAATAGTTAAATATTCTTGTAAATGATTTTGGCTAAATTCCATATAAATCTGTTTGTGTATTTGTTTTCAAATAGGTATGTAATGGTTATTTAACCATAAAGTTATATTTTTGACAACAGATGTAATACATGTCTCTGTGTCTGGTAGATTAATTCCTCCTTCTTCCCAATTTGGTAGATGTTTATTTAAAACAATTTGAGGTTTATTTGGGTACCATAAGAAGTTTAGTATTATTTTGTTAAATCTTTGGATGATATATTTGGGAGGAGGTAATGATACGCTTTGTTTTAGATACAATACCTTGGGAAACATGACTGATTTAATGAGATATAATCTGTCTCCCATTGTAAATATATATTTGTTCCAGTTAGATATTGCTTGCTCTATTTTATCCAATGATTTTTTATAGTTAAATATAAGTGAGTCTGTTAAATCTTCAAGCAGATCTATACCCAAGTATGTTATTTTGTTGTCCACTGCTATGAATTCAGATATTTTATTGCTTATACATTTCTTTTTGGTGTTGCATGACATGATTTTTGTTTTGTTTTAATTGAAGTGTAAACTTGAGACACTTTGAACTTTTTTAAGTCCTTAAATAGAGCCTGTAAAGATTTATTACTGTCTGAGAGGGTTAGAAGTATGTCATCAGCAAAAAGTTGTAGTTTAAGATTCAAAGTTTTATTAATATATATTCCTGTAATGTTGTTGTTTGACCCAATTTGATTTGCAAATGGTTCTATTATTAGGGCAAATAGCAGCGGTGATAATGGGCAACCGTGTTTAGTTCCCATTTTAATTTGTGTAGGGCCTGATCTATATGATCCTAAGTTAACATATGCTATAGATTCTTTATATAATGCTTGAATGAGAGAGTCAAAGGTTGTGGGGCATTTATATTCATTTAAGACTAATGTTAGAAAGTTCCAGTTAAGGGCGGCTGTGGTGGTGCAGCAGTTAGCGTTGCTGCCTCACAGCAAGAGGTTCTCCGGTTCGGTCCTCGGCTGGGGTGCCTTCTGTGCGGAGTTTGCATGTCCTCTCTGTGGTCACGTGGGTTTCCTCCGGGTGTTCCAGTTTCCTCCCACATCCCAAAGACATGCTGTAGGTGGACTGGACACTCTAAATTGGCCCTAGGCGTGAGTGCGTGCATGTGTGTGCCTTCTGTGGAAGGTTGGGCACTGTGCTGGCAACTCACCACTGTAGAACTCCACTGCCAATCATGAGCAAAAAGGTGATCTGCTGTGGCGACTCCTAACTGGGAAAAGCCAAAAGAAGAAGAAGTTAGAAAGTTCCAGTTAACCGAATCAAAGGCTTTGCTAATGTCTAGAGAAATTATGTTTAAATCAAAATGTATTTGTTTCGAATAATCTATTAATGTTAAAATTCTTTTAAGGTTGTCATATGTATTCCTTCCCTTAACAAAGCCTGTCTTTGCTTCATGGATTAACATGGGAAGAAAATGCTTGATTCTGTCTGCATATATTGCCATGAGCATTTTATAATCTATGTTTAATAATGATATTGGCCTATATGATGAGCATTGTTTCTCATCTTTGCCTGTTTTAATTATGGGGGATATCAAAGAATATTTCCAAGAGGGTGGGATAATTATATTTTGTTGAACTATGGTACATACTTTCAGAAGTAAGGATATAAGATGATTAGGTATTAATATATACATTTCAGGTAATATATTATCTGAGCCAGGTGCTTTATTTACTTTAAGTCTTTTAATTTGTGATTTCATTTCCATCATGGTAATTGATTTACTTATAACTTCTATTTGTTCTTGTGTCAACCTAGTAAGAATTTTATTTTCAAAATATTTTTCTATATCTTTAGAGGGTATTTCTTGAGAGTTTAAAGAATTATCAGAGTTGTATTGCAGTCTAAATGCTTCCAAAACACTACTTAGGTCTGTTACTTTTTTTTAGAATTAGGTATATATATTTCTTTAATTTGTTTGGATTTTATTATTTTTTTTTGTTCTGTTTGCTAATTGTTTCTGATGCTTTGGATTTGTAGAATAAGAATTTAATTTTATCTTTTTTAGATTAATCATAACCTTATGATGCAATATTTCTTCATATTTGCTATTGGTTTGTAATAATTCCTGAACTATGTCTACACTTCCTTTCTGAACCTCTAGTTTCAGTTTATCAGGTTTCTTTTGTAGTTCTAATATATCTTTATTCCAGATTTTCCTTTTGTTAATGTACCAAGATAATACCCTTATATATATATATATATATATATATATATATATATATATATATATATATATAATTTTAACGAGTCCCAAATATATATTTCAGATATATCCTCTGTTATATTTAATTTTTAGTTCAAGAAATTTTTTAATTTCATTTTCAAAGAATTCTTTAAATTCTGTTAATTTTGTGATGTAAGAAGTTATTTTTGTAATGGAATTTGTATCTGCATGCTTTAGTTCTAAGTCAAAAACTAGAGCTTTATGATCCAATAGTGGACAGTTTATTATTTTATCTCTATCAATTTTTGTTATTAAGTCATTGGATATGTATATCCTATCTCTTCTAGAGTTAGTCCTATGTATGTGTGAGTAAAAGTAAATTAATGAGTCTGAGTCAGCAAATTCATTTATATATTTTATATTCATTGTGACTGTGAATTTTAAAAGTGCCTTTGATATAGGTAGTTTTCTTCTTGCAGTTTTTTAATCTGTGTCCTTGTCCTTGTCTTCTGTTATGCAATTAAAATCTCCTGCTATTACTACGCTACCTTTAGCTAAATGGATTATTTCTTCAAAGTGATGCTTAACTGTTTCTCGTCCAAGTCCTGGTATCCAGTATAAATTTACTAAAGTATAGATTTTCTTATTCAGTTCTATAGATAAGAGTCAAAACGTACCAACTGTATCACAATAGGTATTAATTATTCTGGGAGATGTGATTTCATTACGTATTAATATAGCTTCCCCTCTTTTCTTTTGTTTATATTGAGCGCTTGCTAGTGCTGTGTAAGAGTTATTATTTCAATTGTTTATATCAATGTCTAACAAGTGTGTCTCTTGTAAAAATACTATTTGTGGATTATGTAAGTTTATATATTTGAATTAACTTCTCCTCTTATTACTATTATTCAGACCATTAACATTTATAGATAAACATTTCATGTTTTACTTTATGTTTGATTTGTATGATAGTTTATGGAAGTAATTTTGATCCTCAGTTTTGCTTTATAAAAATGTTTTGATTCTTTCTTCATATAGGTATTCTGCATATTTTCTGTAGACACCAAACCATTGGAATGAAAAAAAGAATGAACTGCTAAACTTATGATTTCAAATCATATAATACAATCCCTAACACTATGAGGTAATATACCTCTTTGCCTGACTAGTAGAACTACCCAGGCAAATCTTCTTATCTTGTGAATCATGTTTAGGTTAATCTCTCTTAGCCACAAAATCAGTATAATATTATTTACATACCTTAAAAGAATGATATAGTCAGCTAATAAATGAATATATGAAAAATGTATTGAAGCATTGTTAACTACACATCTAAAGTTCATAACATGCTTAATAATTATGTATAAGTTTGTTACTAATCAGTATGTAAAAATAAGACATTCAAACTTAACATTTAAGATAACAAAGTCAGCTTAATATCAGTAATACATTTCTAAATAAACATTTCCATCTGTACATATGTATCGAATATAATCAAAAGAAAAACAAAAAGAAAAACAGAGCTATACATATTCACCATATAGACCATTAATAGTGAAATAGTGCTATATATGACTTAATGACCCTTGTTTTTTTTTTTTCTTTAAAAATATAAACTAGTTCCATAAAATTATAGTATGCATCCATATAGTAAAAATAAAAAAGACTTAAAGTCCACAGCAGTTTGTATCAGTGCATTTTGCTGGCAATTCAATAACGAATACAAATTTCAGTATGCCAAGTACATCTGTACCAGTGAGAGACAAATTTCTGTTTAATTGAAATGTATCTAAGTCATATGTTTATGTATGTATAAAGGGAGGTTTGAAGTTCATTAGTACAATTACATAGACTTCAAATGCAACACCATTTTGTTTTAGTGTCTGGTGCTTATGCAAATGCAATACAGTCAATGTGTGTGTGATAATGCAGATGTAATGTGTCTTAGGTAATTATCTTTTCTTTTGAAATGTGCATGTTAATTTACATCTTTCATGGTAAAAGAAGAGGTGTTCATACCGACGAAAGTGACTATTAGCTGGTGAGATGGGGAGATAAAATGACATTGCTTACTCATTTCTTAAGTCCCATTGCAAAACAAGCCAAGTGAGTTCACCCACTTTTGGTTTAAGCACATAGAATAGCCAAAGGAGTTATAGTACTGCCCTGAGGGTATATAAAATGGCTAAAGGAGTTATACTACTGCCCAGGGTAATCAGTTCACCAAAATGTATCTATGGGGGGTACAAGAAATAGGACAGAAAATGGAGGTAAGGAAACAAGATCTAACAGACAAGCACTACATATTGATTCCATATCCTGAAATGTGGCAGAGTTTTCTTATCAGATTTTTTTTTTTTTTTTTTTTTAGAAGTTAAAATGTTTGAATGCTCAAAAAGCCCTTCTACAGGACACTAAACTAAGGAGCAGAAAGGCACAAAAGTTGCAAGAACAGGAATTAGCATACATGGTGACATGCCATAATGTTGTTGGAGGGAGAAGAGAGTGGTCATTTTATTTCATAAAAGTTTAAAAGTTAAAACTGAAATATGTAAAATAAGCAGAATGGGGGGGGGGGGATTACATGAAGAGGAACAATCCAGAAAAGTAAAATTGTTATAGTTAACATGTACTCCCCTAATAGTAATGACCCAATATTTTTTAAGTATTTTTTTTAAATTGGATAGAAAAGTGGAGGGAAGAATTATACAAGTAGGTAGGAGGCACCTTCAAAGTTACGTTGATACCTGAACTGGAGAGGTTATGTGGCAAAAAAGGAACATACCAATAATCTGTTCGATTTGTGTAGCACATACAAACTGATCTCTGTATGTGCTGTACAATAAATACATTTTATTATTATAGAAGAGTGGAGTGTTCATCACACTGAGTTAGTATAGATTCCATGCTTTTCACCTGCACTTGGTTTAGTTTCAATTAGCTTGATAAGTTCATTGTTGCCTGGGTTAAAGAAATACCTGATTGCTATTTCTGTGAAAATGTGCTGTCTATGAATGCGTGACATAAAGGGAAGAACACATCAGTGAATCAACACTTTAAAACCTGTTAGATGCTTTGTTCTTCCACACTTCTCTGTCTGCATAACAATACTACGCGTGTTAACAAATTCTAAGCTGTGAGTTGATTTCCCTTATACTTTTCTGCTGATTGCCTTGTGTATGACAGCATGAGACTTATTAATAACAACGGGATTCCTACTTATGAATATCACTATAACAAGGTTATTTGTTACTGATTTTTGGAGAGTGATCAGTACAGTCCATGCATTACAACAGCAAAAATAATAATACACATTTTAACATTTTTTCATCATTGCTCATACAGGACTAAATGATTATAATGCAAATAAAAACCTGGCCAACATGCCTATCTTCACTCATTATGAAGCATTTCCAAAGTATCGTCTAGTCTACATGACACTTCAAACTGCCCAGTCCTTGATCATCTGCAACCCAACATACTAATTAGCAGTAATGCATGTTGGCAGTGACAGACAGTTGTGTTAATGCTGCTGATAAACCAAATTGCAATGGCCCCATAAATTATCCTGGATCGTTAAGGTAAGAAAGCACCTGAGGTCTGTTGTAAAATGTGATATGATTGGTTGAGTGCATTTTGCCAGCAGAATGTATAATGAGCAATCTGAAATGTGTCAGTGATTAATGATAAGTAGTGCTACTTATTTATTTATTGATGAAGCAACTTACAGTGAAATCGCTGAATGGTACTGTGTGTCTAAATGTTTGTTTCTGCAGTGATACAATATTTAGTGGAGCCTTATCTTTCTTTCTTCCAAAGATGACATGTAATGATGAAATATACTAGTACTGCACTTCTAAGAACATTACATAGTATCGCCTGTCATTACTGAAAGTTTCAAATTAATAGTCAGATGAATTGTAAGAGTCAGATTTGCCAAATGATGTACTCTGTGCAGACTGGCAGAAACTACAATGCTATAGCTTGCAAAGTCGTAATTTTTAACGTAGGTGTAGTGTTCCTTGTGCTGGGTATAACTAAGCGTGCTCGCAGGGGGACACCCCAGGATGCAAGGAACAGTTGCTTCCCACATGAAATAATTCTGTTTTGCAAAGTTTACATTTTACTGAATGCCTTCTGTGAAATGGTAGTCAGTGAATATGAGTTTGTTTTCAACCTCAGACTATAAATTGTAATTAAAAATTAAAGAGCTAAGATAAATATAAAGAAATATTTAAAGACTATAAAGGGGAGATAAAACAGTACTGTTGCTTTAAGAATGAAGCATACTTCCATGTTCTGGGTCTCTGCCTTATGAGGTTTTGATTACAGACTTTCAGGAGATGATGTATGGAAGGAGGGAATGGTCACAGAGTGGGATCAGCTTTCCAGATGTGGATAATGTATTAAATTTGATGTAATCATCTTGAGGACCAGGTGAGAAGGAAAATATGTTTTTTCTCTCTTTTGATTAAGGTAATGTGCTCGCAGCTGTAGTGTATTACCCGCTGTTAGTGTAAAAATGTAAATTTATCTGTTTTCTATGTCAGCTACATATTACAGAAAACCACTACACAAACGGAAAAATTAAATTAATCACTCCTATACATATTTTGTTTTAGTTGAAAGTTTCTAATACTTATAATGAAACATGCAATATAACATGGCACATAACAATACATTTTGAACTGTGTGATGGCTGCATTAGTTTGTTTTATCAAAAGCTTAACCAAACATTTATAAGTCAGTGCAATTACTTCTATGGTATTTTTAGGATGTAATAATATTCATTACTAAAGCAATAGTTGTTGGTCATTTCTGTAGCTAATCCAATTAAATTAAAGGGTGCAGATCTGAACATTTATTTTACAAATGTATCTACTAAAAAACTTCACACAGAATTCATTTAATCTATCAATTAAAGGCTTGTCAAGCATTTGTATGTCAGTGGATGCTCGTATAAGGACTTATCTATTTGTTGATGTTTTACTTGTTGACTATATAGGAATCTCTAAATGTTGACATATAAACGAAATAGAAATTAATTAAAAAATTATTATAGAAATTAATTTGTTCCATTTTTAAATAAATCTAATTGTATTTAATGAATAATTTTAAAGGCATACCTGTTTCAAGTTGGTTTGAAAACAAGAAGACTTTTTGTTGCTTCTGTATCGTTGTTTAAACATTTACAATATACAGTATATAAATGTTTATTTGTCCTTCAGTTTTTTTCTTCTTTTGTTCAACAGTCTTCCAGTTGTGGGCTTCTGCGTTTCTTTTGGGTGTACTGTTTGTCCATTACATAGATTCTTCTTGTGTTAAGATGTTGTTGTTAGAAAGGTATTTTATTGCTGAGTCCTGTGTTTCAAAGATTTTTATTCCCTCTGGCAAGAAGATTCTCAGTTTTGCTGGAAATAAAAGATGAGTTTTCAATTGCTTCTTTTTTAGTAGTTTTATTACTGGTAGAAATTATTTTCTCTTGGAAAACACTTTTGCAGAATAATCATTGTCAAATCTGAATGGAACATCTTTATATTTGATGGGGTGAATTTGCCCAGGCATTTCTTAGGATAAGATCTTTGTCTTGGGTAAAAAAAGTCTCACAGTTATGGAGTTTGGCTTATTTTTGATTGAAGAGGTATTTCCAGAGGTTGTTAATGTTCTGTGTGCACATGCTAAGCCATATGAAAGGGCTTCAAGTAATTTCACTATATCTGATATCCAGGTGGTGAGAAAGTTTATTTTGTTGTCTCCTTCTGTTTTCTCTGGTAAACCATATATCCGGATGTTATTTCTTCTTGTTCGGTTTTCCATATCATCAAGTTTTTTTATTAAGTATTCTGCTGTAATAAAAATTCTGTTTGATGTTCCTCTGTTAGTAGTCTTGAGTCAATGTAATTTAATGACTGTTCCATAAGTGAAATTTGCCCTTTCTGTTGTGTAAACATTTCCTGAAGTTGTTCAAGTTGCTGTATTTTTCCTTGAAAATATATGTTTTCTTATCCATTTTATCAATTTTGATTGTGAGTTCCTGTATATTAGAAATACGTGAATGTAGTTCCTTTTTGATGGTGGAGTCCTGAGCCGAATTCTTAAGGTGATTTATGTTGTATAGCTGATTGTAGTGTTGTTCTTCCAGCAGTTAATTTGACAGGAATAATCCAAAGATAGTCAATGAAATTTTTTCTGTAGATCCTCCAGTTGTTAGTAATATAAATTTTCTCAAATTATTACTTATTTCATAAAATTCCTGGCAGGAATAGTAATGAGGTAAGAGAGCTGAGAGATAGTGCTGTTTCCAGATCAGCATCTAGGCCATGCCCCCAAATTGGAACATTTGGACAACATGGTCAGCTCCATACCCCCAACAAAGCCATGGTAATGATAACTTTATTGTGATCATCCTAACTGTCCTATGTGTTCATGCACCAGTAGCCCTCCAAGGAGAAACCCACTTCCAGCACTCACCTATGTCTTTCTATAGCTTTTCTTTTATTACTTTCTTTAGGATCCTCAGTAGTTATTTTCTATCATTTTTACCATTTTAAGAGGTCTTGTTATTCAATTTTCTGTTTTTATTTAATATGGGATATATATATATATATATATATATATATATATATATATATATATATATATATATATATATATATATATATATATATGAGTGTGTGTGTGTGTGTGTGTATATGGGTCCCTATTAAATCATTGAAATTTAATTTCAGCAAATGGCATTTTTGGTGCACTTACATCGAACATGCCATTCATCAAAATGTTCATAGTGTGATCATGGTACAGTGAAAATCAGAAAATTTTCCCTTTCCTCACTGTAGTGCGATCTCACTGTTGGTATATATAATTAGTAGGGGGGAGGGGGGTACAGACCCCCACAAGAACAAAACTCAATGAACAGCATTTTTGATGAAATGCTGTTAGTTCAAGAGAGTTTTCACTGATGTAATATAGACCCTATATATAGAAATATATATATATATATATATATATATATATATATATATATATATATATATATATATATATATATATATATATATATATATATATATGGGTCTACTTCAGATGAGTGAAAACTCATAAGAATTAATCTGACATGACCAAGATGAATGAAAGTGCACAAGAACAAAAATTTAAAATCCCACCTCGCACATAGTTGTAAACTGCTCCCTGGATGTCTCTGATCAATACATAAACCAATCTTCTTATTAAAAACAAAGTACAAATTTTCTGGTATACTTACATTATAAAATAACTTACCCTACACTGCAATCACAACTTCCCACAACTGACACTTCCCATAACTCTTTATGAATTTAAAGGAACAGTACATAAATATTGCATTGGAAACATACCTTGCATGCCAATCTAACCCCAAGCAAGAAATTAAAGACTAAAAATATTTTTATTCCTTCTTTTTCCTTGGGGGCAGCCCCCCCTGCACCCCCACACCCCTGCAAATTAAATATACCAACTCCAGGATTGCACTATCTTACATGTAAGCAGTTTATTTTTGATTATATGTGATTTGCTATTTTAAATTTCCGTTCTTGTGCAGTTTCATTGTCAGATTCGTTCTTATGGGTGTTCACTCATCTAAAATAAACTCATATATATATATATATATATATATATATATATATATATATATATATATATATAAAATACTTAAATTTCATCTGTTACAGTCTTTTCAGTTTTGCAAATTTTCATTTTTAAGTAATTTATGTAATTTATTTCCATCTTTAAATTATTTTCTCAAGTGTTTCCTGTTTTACAGATTTTTTATTAAACTTCTCCATTTATTGACTGATGGATTGATTTTGAGGCATAATGTTTGCTTGTTGTTTGGGGCATTGGGACTACTGGTCAAAACGGTAAAATTAGTAATTGCAAATGGTCATCTATAAGTATCATCTAGTATATATATTGAATGTTTTAATTATTTGGCAAACATTGATGGCAATTATAAATGAATGTTTTTGTATTATGGTTGCTTTTCTGAATGGTGGGTTTCACTCTCCTTACATCTGCTATTTTATATACTGTTATATTTTAGATTAGAATTTGAAGAATACTCAGATATTGCAAACCTATACTTGCATTTAAACTTCATAAGTTTGTACTTTTTCAGAGTCAATAATGCAAGGGTCGGTAATATGGTTCTTGAAATTTCAGAAAAAAACATTGTTTGGACTGCTTACTTCTGATCTGTAGATTTATAATGTCTTTTTTATATTTAGTTATTTTTTCTTTGCTTTTACTTTGATTTTTTCAGTTATTTTACAATTTATTCATGCTACTATTTTTTTTCAACAATTTTGCTTTGATTTTTTTCATTGCCTTATCTTTTCATTTGTCAGAGTTTTTTTCTGCACCTCTGTAAAAGGTGTTTACTTAGTAGTTGTATATGATTTCTTTGTGAAATTTTTTCTATGTCATGAAGATGACATTATTTTATTATTATTGATGTTAAATGTGTGAGATCTGTGCTTAAATGTTATTGATATGTTGTTGCTTTTTTAGATTTGTTTAGGTATGGTAATCTCATGTTTCCAATAAAGTGAGTGGAAAATAGTTATACTTTTTATGTTTACTTACATAGTATTAGTGTTTTGGAGTTCTGATTAGTTTTTTTGTGATATTGTGTGTCTGTATTGTACTTTTTGAATTATTAGTTGTGTTTTTTCTACTTTTTTACTGTTTATGTTTTATTTTGTCTTTATAATTAATGGTCTTATTTTCCATTAGTCTATGTTAATTTCTTCTCTTTATAGTCTATGGGGATGTAGGCCATGCATCTTTTTTAGTACAAAGTAATAAACATGCACATATTTTTGAGTGATATGATCAATGTGGTATATGTAACAAATGTGAAAAAAAGTTTTAATCTTTACACTTTTTACTGGATAAATGCTCTTATTCCACCTTTTTGGGGAATCCATGGCTACTTAATGCACATGCATACACACACATTTATGACGCGCTACAATGCATTATGTTGTAGCTACTTCGTGCTCACACTGGCTTGTAGGTCTCCTGCTATCATAACTTTTTTACCTGCTTGACATCAATACATATTTGGAATGAGTACAAATGAAAAAATGAAAGGCAGATTGAATGCAACTGTATTTAGACTTGCTCATCAACAATTACTAGTGTGTCTTTGACCGTGATGAAGTCTGATAAAAATGTCAGTATGAGTATAGGCACCATAGTACATTGGTGATCAGCTATAGTGAAAGACAATTGTCCCTAGTCAAACATGATGTAGGAAAAGCAGCAGTCAGTTATGTCGATAACAATATTTTAGAATAGTCCTTACAGTGAACTTACTGCTTATGTTTTCTCACAAACAATTCATACTGATTCCAGCTTGACACATATTTGCTGTTGAACTACTCACATTAATTAAGTTTGGAGGCAGGCTTGAAATACAGAGCACAGAATGACACTCCAGGTTGCAAAGCAGCATCTGTCAAATTATGTTACATTGCACAAACGTGTATTTCATGTAACACTGATATGACATAATGAAGTCACCCATCTTGTAAAGCAAGCAATGACACCTCAGCATACCTCTCAACTTTCCAGGTTTTCACAGAATGTCCAGATTTTTTCCAACATATTTTTAGTCTGTTTCTCCTAAAATTTGTGGCTTGCTGGCAAATCACTGAAGTATTCAATCACTGAAGTACTGAAGTCACCAAATAATAAAAGACATTTGAGTTTTAGACTTTGTAACCTTTGGATAACACACTTTTATGCAAAACAAGCCATTCTAGAAATATTTTAACTTTATGAGAGCAATATTTAAAATCTGTCCCTGATTTCCTGTCTTTGACCCATCATTATTTTTGTTTTTTTCTACAATTGTTTCTGCTCTAAGAGGTTGACAGGTATGTCCCCTAGTAAAGTGAGACACAATGCCATACAACAGCAGCTAAGCAAGGGAGAGCTAATCATTTTAAGTTTGTACATTCAAACAAACAGTAGTGCAGCCTGTAATGATTTGAATAATTAATAATTGTGAACATTTGCAGTGTTTGTCCTACAGAGCCCTTAGGGAAGACATAGAGAGAGCTTTTTCTTGATAAGAAAGTAGCTCTGATGTATAGAAGATTGATTTGTTATTCTTTGGGTCTGAATACTTGATATGACTAACACTCTAATAAAAATATTATCCAATAATTTTATAGTTGGCTACTTGTTTTCCATTCCCCTAAAATTAGATTTATGATTCTGTTATTTAGGTTCCTATTGGTTCAAGTACTGAATCATAATAAACTATGGCAGATATGTTGCCTTGCATAATTTATTTTTCCTTTGCAGTCAAGTGTTTTGTTGAATTATGTATCATTGTCTGCAAGAAACTTTCAGCCACTATAAATTTTCCTTACAACATTTTGCTGACCCTATGGCCTTGATTACAGAGCAATGCTGCATTTTCCTGAACCTTTTGTACTACCAGACTATTAATCTGAGACCCCGTTTATCAGCAAGAAGACACTGTGCCCTCCTTATTGATGTATTTTATGTTCTGTTTAGTCAGTACTGCATAAACAATAAAGGAGTATAGCCTTCTCACATATTTCATGCAATAGGAGTTATCTTGCTTGCATATGAGGTATACAAGCAATGATATAGAATACACCAAAATGACCAGTAACATCACATGATCCTATACTTTGTTCTTGTAGCCCATAGCTATGTGAACAGCAGCGTGGCATCAATGCAATATAATAAGCTAACTGCAATTTGCAAAGAACACTGTGTATGCAAAAGTGTAATCTACATTTCCAAAAGAAATTATTTTATGTGTAGTACCTCCCTGTAGAGGTAGAGAAAGAGGGGAAAATCAGCCCAGGACTGACTGTGTTCCCAATGTGCTCTTACGGGAAACTGTGCTTCACTGTGCTTGATGCAGAGAGCTGCATCTGGAGATACTGTGTGTGTGTGTGTGTGTGTGTGTGTGTGTGTGTGTGTGTGTGTGTGTGTGTGTGTGTGTATGTGTGTGTGTGTGTGTGTGTGTGTGTGTGTGTGTGTGTGTGTGTGTGTGTGTGTGTGTGTGTGTGTGTGTGTGTGTGTGTGTGTGTGTGTGTGTGTGTGTGTGTGTGTGTGTGTGTGTGTGTGTGTGTGTGTGTGTGTGTGTGTGTGTGTGTGTGTGTACCTGTTATCCTCCTAGTGAATGTCCCCCCACTGGTGCCAGTGGTGAGGATTGAGGCTCCTTGATTACTGGCCCAGAGTTGGAGAGTTGTCACACTTGGTATATTTGACAAATGTACATCACAATGTATTGCCAATATTTCTTTTAGCCCTAGCTGTTAGTCAATATGAATTGTTTTGTGCACCTTATTAAAGTTTGATCTGATTTACCTTTTCTTATAAAACAATACATGTTATCATATTGCCTTCCCTTATGCCTTCCAAGGCAAACTAGAACATTTGATGGAGAGGCTGGTTGATTTTGCTGAAGTCTGTGTACTCTGCAGGAGGAAAGAATTAATTTACACTGTGGGTCTGGGGTTAGCTATGCCCTAAAAATCCATGCTTCAGAATTCAATAAACTCCATGTAGGCTTTGCACAGAGCCTACACGGGGTTTACATGTTTGTGGGGTGGTGAGTGGTGAGCGGTAGTGTGAAATGCATATTAATGATGCACAGCATGCCAAAGTTAGATTTCGTGGCTGGTAACACTATCGCTGGCCAGGAAACTTGTAAGCAAATGTGGATACAATTCTATTTAAAGGAGAGCACCTACTGTCTGCAGATTTGCGTGGAATGCCACAGTGACCATCAGGGCTTCACAGATAACTGTGAATCTGTTAGTGCAACATATCTCCACAAAGGTCAATATAATGTAGAGACATATAACTAGAAATAGGGACATAGTTTCCATAGATGTCAAATAGACATATGGTAGAATGAAACTCAAACATACCTGTCTTGTTCTTTGTGCAAGATATATGGACAAAGGCGTGCATAATGGGTGGGGCAAAGGCTCAAAAATAGGGACAGATTTGTAATATTGCACTTCCAAAATTAGAAAGTTGTATATTAGCATGAACCTTCTGGAGATCATGACGTTTGAAACTCAAATGTCAGTCATCAGTTTCTGACTTCACTCCGCAATGACATTCCAATGATTTGCTGAAAAGTAAAAATGTTATCAGGAAAAGATCACAAATGTTGTTGTCTTTCGGCTTTTTCCAGTTATTGGTCACCACAGTGGAACTCCGGTCTGCTAATGATTGGCAGTAGATTTTCACGGTGCTGAGTTGCCGGCTCGATGCCCAACCTTCAACGAAGGCATACCCATTCACGCATGTCTTTCGGAATGACACTCGACCCATGGGGAGGACATGCAGACTCCACACAGAAGGCACTCCCCGCACACTAGCTGAGAATCGAACAGGAGAACCTCTTGCTGTGAGACAACAATGCTACTGCTGCACCACCACAGAATTCTAGGAAAAGATCACAAATATGAGACAAAAATGGGATATTCTGTACAAATTAGGATAGTTGAGAGGTATGTACTCAAATGTATGTAATATTGAGATACATCATTCCAGAGATCATCCCAGTAATATGGCAGAAAGCCACTAATTTGATAAGGAAAACATTTGGACATGCTGGGAATATCTGGACAGTTGAACGGTATGAACATGAAGTATATGGTCTAAACACAGTACAAGACAGTGTACCTACAGTGCATAGTATTGTGATATCCTATTCCTGGCATTCTGTACTCAAGCTATGTTAATGATCTATAACAGGACTCGTACTGCTATGTAAAAATCTTCACTCAGGGGAAGTGTGTGTATTAATTAAGGACACACAGATGAATTATTGGAATGAACACAGAAAAAGAGGACATGTACATCATGGAGGGCAAGTCAATGAAAGAGGGTTGTAGCAACAACACCAACCACCAAGCACATATCTATATGGTACAGTATGGACTGTACAGTGAAAATGTGTTGTCTGTGACTGACACACAAGGTGGCATAACAATGGGAAGTATGTATGTGTGAGATAAGCATCCTTACATGAATAATGCAGAGGACATCCACCAGGGATGTGACATACAATTGGGGTAGAGTGCATATTGTGAAGCTGTGCAAACTGATATGCCTGAATATGAATGTACTCTCAGCAGAGGTCTTCAGCAAGGTGGCCACAGGTAAAGGATCATGGAAAAAATTACAAGAAGCAACCAAAATCATAGACAATATCAGAATAATACTACCACTAATCCCATGCCTCTGACATAACAAATGTGATGAGGAGAGATAAGAGATGTGCCTGCACACACACACACACCTGAGCAACAATTATGATACATCCACACTTTATGAGAGTAACCATGCACACTGTCCTGGCACTGTAATATCTGCAAGAGGTGTTAGGAGGGATAGTTCTATACCTGTATGCAACAGTATGAGTAAAACAGGCTAGTTGCTTTGTGTGCATGGCATATATCTATCTATGTATATATATATATATATATATATATATATATATATATATATATATATATATATATATATATAAATGATACAAGCCACACTGCCACAAATGATATACATGCCATTAATGTTGTCAAACACCTTTGTATGTAGTGTGTGCATAAGCAGAACAGGCAGCACACATGCATCTGGTGTAACAACTTGATCAGTGTTCTGCTCCATCAGACAGTCATGCATATTTCACAGAAAGACTACCTACATATGGCCAATAAGCTGTGTGGCACCACACTGTGACAAAGGTGGTACACTTCAGTTACACATCACTGGAGGATGTATAGGGAGGTACATGAAGAAAGATGCATTGCACTCAGTTATTGGTGTGATGAAGACTGGGAACCAGAAGGGTACTAATGCCTCTGATGTGCATATCCTTCACATACCCTGTACTTGTCTTATATTCAAGGGAGTAGTCAGCACTGTTGCCACATGCTGGTGGATGTACTACTTACCATCTACCCCAGGACATGGGCCACAAACATATTGGTCTTATTATAGAGTGTGATGTCTACATTATACTTGGGTGGTGTGTTTGTTTCCTGATTCAACAAATCCCTCCGTGTTTCTTGTCAATGCAGGTGTTGTCATGGCTGTGACTGCAGTTTTTGATATGTGTTGATACTGTCTTTAATATATTAATATTACAGTTGGAGTCAATGATTGCCCATGATCTGTAGTCCTTCACGTAGCTGTTTGGACACAGCATGTGTATGTCATCTTTGATGTTCTTCACTTAACTAATAGGCAGGAAAGGCCTTGCAGATACCCCTGATATACCAACCTGATCACTCGACCTGAGACATAGGTCATGTCACACATTTTAACATAGGGAGATGCCACATATGTCATACACTGGACTACCCATTTGGCAATATAGCTGTTTATGGCCACATATGACAGTGTTGATTGAATACCTCAGTGTGGACTTTTGTCAAATGCCTTTATCTGTTTGATTTTCACATGATGATACTGTTGTCTTCATGCAGCCTTCAGTGACCTATTTGAGGACATCTATCAGATGTAACGGACCTGCTATAGCAGTAACAACTCACACAGGTCTGTTGCACTCACCTGGAATATTAGAAGAGGTCCATGATGACATGTTGGTCTACTTCACAGTCGAGGAGAGTCAGGATGTCTATACAGGCATGCATGAGGCGCTGTCCCCCCAACTCAGGTGGATGTTGATATACACCCTTGTGTAGGAACATAGGCCATGAGGAGGGTGTGTTGAACTGTGCATTCAGCCATATTAGGAAGGTGTATCTGCTAAGTCATGCCATAGGTGATCTGGAATGTTGTCAAAGTCCATTGATTCCATGTGAGAGGATGAAGGAAATACAGTGCATATTGCCTATCCTGATCTGGCCTAGGGTTTGACACAATTCTCCCATGCAGGTATCGTTGAGAGAACCTCCAAGCTGGGGATTAACCCTTATGTCAGTTGATGGGTAACCATATGGCTCACTGACAGAACACATTATGTGAAAGCTGATGAATTAACCTGTAACAGTAGAGCTGTCACCTTTGGCAAATCCCAAGGATCTGTGCTTGGCCCTTCACTGAATTCTATTTCTTGACAGTTCAGGCTAAAGTATATGGCCTTTAGCTTACCAAGTTTGCTGATTCTTGCATATTGTGTGCAATTATTGAGCCCATCAATGGTGATAACATAGTACAGGAGGAGGTAACACACACACAACTGAATGGTGACAAAGGCACATGATTTACAAATAAATGCAGAAATGTGTGTTTGTAATGTTGTCTGTCTGAAAAGTGGAATTCCATGTTAATGACAGCATTGACAACAGTTCTGCTATGCAGAAACCCAGTGATGCAAGCACTGAGAACACACATAGATAGCAATCTGAACTTTGACCACCAAGTGTCCACACTTGTATTGAAAGCCTATGTTATGCATGTCAAAAGTCATGCCATCAAACTGAGATCTTAGAATTGTATCACAGCGCTGTAGTAAAACATCTTCACAACACTAATAGAGTATAATGCTCTCTTTTTCATATAACTCACCAGACACATGTAGTAGCTGGTGAGACCACAGGGCTTTCTCAGCAAGATAACACAGGGCCTACAAACCATGCCATGATGTATGTGGATAGATTAAAAGCCATGTCTCTGTAATCTTTATTTTATAGAATGAGTACAGTGAGACAATGACCTCCTTTTTTTAGAATGAAAAGCTCTTTGTGATGAGGTGTGCCACATAGAAGGATTTCCTGACTGTTGTGGCAATGTGGTTATCGAAGGTGAGACCACTGTCCACCTGTATTCCTAAGTCTCTTATCACACTTTCTGTGTTTAGTGTACTGCCACCTATGTGGTAAGTCACCAGTACATGTTTTTTTGCAAAGGGGATAACTATACATTTCTTGGCATTGATCTTGAGCCTATGGCTCTGGCACCAAGCATCTGTTTCCGTAAGGCCCTTTTGTAGAATATCCACATAATTTGGGGATTCAATAATGGCTCCCAGTTTGCAGTCATCTGCAAACTTTGCTAGCTAGAGTCCCTTAGTGTTGGCCTGTACTTCTGAAGTTGAAGGTCACCTCTGTCTCTGTGGATATGGTCCATGTTGATTCATTACCTAGCTTTTTAGATAAGCCTTTCTAGGCATACATCTCAGTAGTTGTAGTGCTGCATATTACCAAACTGATGTCCATTGCATAGCACTCAATATTTGATAATATTTTGCATTGTGGTTGATATATGTGTGGAAAAATTACTGAGACACCAGGGTTGCAGTGCTTGGGAGGTGGTAACAGATGGATGTATTGTAAATATGTGACATACTGTTAGACAGGGCCCTAAGTTTGTAATGTTTACCCATGTAATTTGATGTCATGCAGAGGGAATGGACAGTAAACAGCATTAATACAGCATAATATTTACATTTCCATGGCACAGTGTGCAGCGGATTTTCACTACAGTTAGTAAAGTGAATACACATGTCAGATGCACATGTTTGAGTGTAGCTAACCAGTGTGCAAATGCATGCCGCATTGCTAAAATCTGCCAGTTAGTATTCAGGCTATGAAACTACACCTGCTGCTTCACTGACTCTGAGGAAGCATGTGTTAATGCATTGATACATTCCTTGTTGTGGCCACATGGTACTGGGTTTGAACACATGTGTATCTGATACTTTTAAATACATTTAAAAACCTTGCTGCCAGTTCTAATACTTTTAAATACATGTGAATACATTGCTGCTATTCCTAGTTGCTGCATGTTGGTGTACAATGAACACCTCCACAAAAAATGGCTTAAAGAGGTGAAATGGGTAGATAGGACAGTGGTGAAATGGGGAGCAAGCAGGGGGAAGAACAAAGGGAAAGCAGAGCAGGAATGTGTAGGAGGGAGATAGGAAAGAACCATACCTACCCATTTCTTTAACAGTGTAAAGTGAACATTTGTGGAAAATATTAACTGAATTTTGGACTGTCACCTCCAGAGAGAGGAGTGACCACAACACAATCATATTGTGTAGCCAATTGGACCGAATCAAGTGTGTCAAGAAGATGTGTGCAAAATGGAGAGATATGAATGGGACAATTTTTTTTGTGGGACAGGTGCCCATTATTTTATTTATTTTTTTTTTTGAGTGAGAGAGAGAGGAATGTTGGGAAGGGATATAGGAATAACAAGCACAAAAAGTGTGCACTCAAACATACAAAATAAAAAAAAAACTTTTAAAACCAACAAATAATTGTTTGAAATCCAGAACTTGAGGCTGAAACAATGTAGAATTTATTACAAATCCAAATAAGAACTTTAATTGTAAGGTAAGTGCTTTCATCCAAACAACCATGACTTCTTCAGAACTAAAACAATTCAAATTTGGACATTGTTTCAACCTTGAGTTCTGGATTTCATACAATTATTTGTTGGTTTTCAAAGGGATGTAGGAACATCTGGGTCAGGTAAGTCAGGTAGGTTAGGAAGGAATTTCAGACAAGCAAGACAAGAGAAAGGGATGGTGATGGACACAAAAAGTTGGGGGACACCATGATTGGGGTGAGGATGACATCCCAAACCCATGGTCGCCAAGCTCAGGACAGTGAGAATTGAGTCCTCATCCACTGGACTATCACTATCACCTTAGTCTACTGCTGGATGGGGTGCTTGACATCTCCTTCTCCTCCTCCTGGTGCTATGTAATGTGAGTAAAAGCAGCCTGTCTAGCTGGCATAGGTGTGCACTGCACCAACAGTGTGGTGCACAACCCTATGCATCATCCCTGACAACTTGGTGCAGGTGATAAAATTGCCACCTCTGTCACTGCTCCTGGAGGGAATCACTGGACCAGGCTCTGGGACAGGACTACCCGAAGAGTCAGGTAGTGCAGGGGCAGCAGAGGTGGTGCTGTCAGGTTGGCTCCCAGACATTGTGGGCAACTGTGCTGGAGCTGGTGGAGGGGGGACAGCTGGATCCTGTGGGGCAGGCCTAGCCCAATGTGCTGTCGAGCATTTAGTGATGTTTTACACATGGATGGCATGGACAAAATTTGATGACACATAATAAAATAAAAAAATAAAACAAAATAAAAAAGAGAGATAAGGGTTGGGGTGAGAGAAAAAAAGAGATAAGATTAGTACCTTCATGTGTGACATACAATGCATTAATACAATTATTTGACTGTATTATCTTAACTTTTACTTTTAAGACTATCAACTCCTAACATTTAACTTTTACTTTTAAGACTGCCAGCTCCTCACAAATGCACACTGTACTACAGATTGCAGTAAGCATGTTCCAGTTATATAGATTACAGTTTACAGCAGGTCATTTGTGCCACTGGTATAGAGGTTTTAATTTAATTTAAATATAATTGAAGAATTAACAGTGTTGTATAGTTGAGAAGTGTGGTATCTGAACCCCCCCCACAACCTCTGACTAAAGTCTAATATTGTACTCTTGGTTTGTGCTACAGACTAATGCATGCATTCTTGCTTTTACAATTAAGATATGCATGCTAAATTTGATATAACTCTATAAAATACCAAAAAAGCTATCGTTAACTTTTAATGCTACAATAACACTGTTCTTCTGCTGCATACATGCCACGTTTCCCTCATCCTCGTTGATCTAATCCTATGGGTTTGGACATTGACCTCCCAGTCACTGGCAGCTGAGGAAAAACAGAACAGAACAGAACACCATTATCAATACCAGTCCTGCCTATATTCAGCTTTTAAGTCTTATAAGTACTCTCTGTAGTTGATACTTACACAGGTGTAGTATGTCCGCAGTCTTAAATTCCTCGATCCAAGCATAGAAGATATCCCTCTTCCTCTACCGTAGGTCATTGAAATGATGTCTACATTGGTCCTCAGTGTGCAGGATACTGGTGGCACTGGATACAGCCCAGGCTAAACTATCCCAAGCTTCTGACTTATACTGGGAGCCAAAATAGTCCTGCAGAAGCCTGGCACTGTGGCTTTTAACTAGGAGTCCAATAAAAATCTTGGACCCCTGGATACCCCATCTATATGCCCTAAACCTGACACCTTCTCCACAAATGCCTGCCATGTCTACCATGAATCAAGAGCAATGGAGAATGATGGTTTTGTGACAATTCCAGTTATCGGGTTTACTGGGAGTGCACGCACTGTTTGAAACTGTTTCTGTTTTATCTGGAATCAGTTATCAGGCACTTATGTGTATTATCCTTCTGCTGTCTTTTAGGACATCTAGGAGTATGCCACCCAGGCATGTCAATCCTCAGAGACCATCCTTTACTGATGCTGAGATCCAGGTCATAGTGGATGCACTTAGGCAACCTGGTGCTTTTCTGCTGGAATGGGGATGGGGAGATATGGCACGTAGAATGAAAATTTGGCTATAGGTAGTTGCTAATCTCAATCTTGTGGGTGGCCATGGAAGGACATACAAGCAGGTGTACTACAGGGTCACTGGCTTGATCACATCTTCAGCTGCAGTGGGCAGTGACCAGATGGGTACAGGGGGAGGGCCTGATAGGGAACCACCACTAACACCCAATGAAGAGTTCCTGACCAATATCAGGGATCCAGACAACTCACAGGAGTGTGCAGTACAACATGTCCTGGATGTGGGAGAAACAGTGCCAGAGACAGCAAGCACATCCCAGGAGAAGATTCCAGGTAGGATTTGGTATATGAACAGTTGAATTCTGTTGTATAGTACAACAGTTGAAATCAATACATTATTTCTGTGCCACATATATTTTTGGGGGGATTAAAGACTGCTACAGTTACTAATCTAGGTTTCAGCTGACAGCCAGATTCTTGTTGAAAGTATACTTAATGGACATATAAAGGGGTAACAGTTTTACCATCTGTGTTACGCTTAATTGTGATAATGTTGTCCTTAACTCTTGCTTAACTTCTTCCAGGCCCATCTGGATTGTAGAGGAGACTCTTATCTGCGGATAGTAAGCCAAATATTTTTATGTCAGTACTGCTGAACAATTGAAAGAAATAATTTAGTGTGTGATATTAATCTCAGGCCTGTTATATGTATCTCTGTACAGTCTGTAATAACTGTCAGTGCTGTTAACTGTTAGTTTGTTAGCATATATTGCACTATTGTAGTGTAGGTATTAATTTTGTCCTGTGTTTCTTGCTTTTTATCACAGGTGATCATGACAGTGAAAGTCTGGGTCCTCTGCCACTTGATATCAGAGTATCAGCAGACTCTGATGATGGTGGCCAAACTGAGGCGCAGTCAGGTGGTGCAGAGGTTGAATCTGACACTGAGGTTGACATACAGTCATCCCCTGCAATTCCATTGGACACAGCCAGTAGGCCTACATCTACCCATTTCAGTTTTCCCTCAGATAATGAACAGGTGGAGGGTGAGGCAATTGATCAGGGAAGTGTGGCTTCTGCAGCTTCACTACCTGTTGATTCTGGCTGTAGCCAAAGTCTGGGCAAGATGCCATGCAGAATGGCTGATAGGGGTGCTCGGAGGGGTCCTGCTGTCCCTCCTCCACCTGGTGCAGGTTTCTCTTCCTCTGCCACTCAGTGTATTTTTAGGGCTATCATGGAGGCACAGACATGTAGGTGCTCCAGACAAATGTTCAGGGCTGTAGATGTAGCACAGGCTGAAATGCGTGACTGTCTCCACTATGTTGCTGATTCAATGGATCGGATGAATGACACTTTGGAACAGGCAGTGTCTTTGATGGAATGTCTGCTGGGAGGCAAACAGCATCCCCATGGGTGTAGGTCAACCACATCATCTGTTGTCAGCCAACCTGGCTGTGCCCAATCACACTCCAATAGTGGCAGTATTTCCACTGCTCCACCAGTGAGTTTTCTGTCCATACCCAGATGTGACAGGCCATGGGGTAATGGTCCTGGACATCCCCATGAAGGAAGTTCATCCAGTGGATATCAGTCACATTCAGGTTGCAGCAGTGCATCTGACTGTGGGCATGGATGTGCCAGTGTAACTCCTGGCAGATCCAGTTCCCATGGTCAGGGATGACAATGATAAGTGCCACCTCCTCCATGCATGGTTCACACCTGTCCGACATACTAAGATGTATAGCCAGCACAGAGCTTGGCTGGCAGACACTCACACACCAATTTCACCTGGAGAACCCTCACAGACACACACACACACACACACACACACACACACACACACACACACACACACACACACACACACACACACACACACACACAAACACACACACAAACACACACACACACATGCACACAATAGTTACTCATTTTGTCTCACTGGCCATTTATTGGTTTATCCAAATGTCTGCCTGCTTCTCTTTCTTACTCATACACATTCACCAACCTTTTGTGTCAGCCTAGGCTTCCTGGCCCCCACACAACACCCTGTGCAAGTGATCGTAACTGTGCCATATCCCTGTTTCCTATCTGTTGGATTCAGGGATACATAAGCTTTGTGTCTGATGCTCAGGGTGCATAGCTAACTTAGTGCTTAGTATATCTGCATTTGTGGTGTTTAAATGGTAATTGTACCTTTGACTTATATTGGCCTTGGAAAGTTAGACAGTTGATAGCATCAATATTTCACAACCTTATTGTTAATGATCTTGTGAGGGTTGTGAAGTCGGAAACTGCAATGTGCATAATTACTTTCTAACAGCTCTCTTTAATGATTTTCCTGTACAAACATATGGTGCTAAACTGAGGGCAAGCAGTGATCATTAGTACTTTTGAGAGGTATGACTGTGTGAATAGTTGATGCTTGAGGTCTAGTAATTAGTAATGGACACATATAAATCAAATAAGTCTCTGCTGTCACATGTTAAGGTCATTTCTGTACAAATCTCACATTGTTTACTTGCTTACTGTACCAACTAATGAAATACAAAAATATGCCACACATTCATATTATTAAAAAACAGAGTCCAGGTTCAGGACTTACCTTGTAAATGCAGCAGTTGTCACGGTTTTAGTTCAGAGCTGACTCTGTCTGATGGAAACAATACACAGCCAATACATGGTGAGGTAATGGTTGTGTGAGTTGCCTGACATCAGTGCTACTATATGTATGTGAGTAGGAGGAAGGTTTTAGGCCCCTAGGTGGTGAGTAAGTGAGTGTGCTGTATGTTGTTTCTTAACCAAATGCAAGGGCATACTGAGCATTCCTACATCTGCCTACACCCACAGCAGCTGGTAGTTCGCCCTCTGATACCTGATCTGCCTGTGACTGTGGTGATGTTGACCTTGGTATTGGGATGTGTGCCCCTTCCCCTTGCTGATCCTGCTGAAGCTATTTTCTCAGGATTATATTATGTAGCATGGCACATATTGTGAATATTTCTGTACATGTCCATTTTCATGGCTCCCCCAGATGTATCTAGGCAGTGGAACTGTAACTTTAGCAGCCCAAACACACACTCTATGATATGTCTGGATTGAGCATGTGCCTCATTATGGCATTCTTCTGTGGGTGTGTGTGCATTTCTGATGGGTGTCATCAGGCATGGGTCCAGAGCATAGCCTGCAACTCCCAGTAGATGGCCCTGTGATATATCCCCCCTAGCAAACATCTGGTACAGTTGGGAGGTGTGCCAGATATGTGAGTTGTGGTGACTGCCAGTGTTGCCAGCACACACATTCAAATTGATTCCCTTGGCATCACACATGGACTTGGCAATTGATAGAGTGGCAGCCCTTTCTGTTTATGTAGAGCCTACTCTGTTCCCCAGGTGGTGCTTTTTTTCTATATGTGTGCAATCTATGGCACCCAGTACTTCATGATAGTGTGCTACACAGTAGAACTCCTGCATATTTCTTACCCTCTCCTCAGAACTATGGGGAAAATATATGTAATCACTGGCATGTTGGAGCATAGCATTCAGGAAATGGTGGAGGATCCTGGATGCTGATGCCTGTGACACCCCCCAGCTTGTCCCCTGTTGGTCTCTGAAAGGTACCTCTAGCTAAGATTCTAAGTGCTGCACAAACCTTTGTCTCCAATGGGATAGGTTCCCCTCGGTTGGCTCTGGTTCTGAGTTGAGGATGGCAGAGGTTGCTAAGTTCCTGTAGTGTGTCTCTTTCCACCCTGTAGTGCTCTACAGTTTCCATATCATGTAGGTTGTGAAAAGTTAAATGGGACCTGAAAACTCTCCTCCTTCTCAGCCCAAGCCTATTAGCAGCAGCAGCAACAGCATTAGCTTCAGCACATACCAATGAATTAAAGTAGCAGCAGCCCATAATATTCTGTCCGTGTAAACTTCTTTCCATTGTTGTATTACAAAAGTTTTGGAATTCAAGGGAAAAAGCAGCACAGAGTCTACACAGATGCTTTGCAGGTTGTTGAATAGCTCTGCTGTGTCTGATTGGAGGATTAGCATGTAATTCAGTTGCTAATGCTGTAATTAGCATGCCACTGTGTTTATCTTATTTGCACAGGGGTGCGAGCCTCTACACGGCACTTACTGAATCTAAAACTGTCTTCAGCTCTGTGTGTATAGTGCCGTGATGCACACACAGTGAAAAATTACAGTGTAGGATGTATTGAATACTCCTGGTGGTGTTTAAGATGCTCTGTGGTAAATGTTAGAACATTTTTCTGTCCTTTTGATCCTTGTATGTGATATACCTCCATCCCTGGATTTCTGATGAATATATCAGTGTTAAGACCATATTCTGAATTATTTATGTCCCAGTAGTCACTGTGTACTTTCTAAATATTCAGTGAGAGACCACTCAGCTTACTTAGTGGAAAATAACATTTGAAATAGTGACTGAAGACACAACCCACAAGATAATTGAAATAACTGTAGTGATCTAGTTTTCATAAAATCCTTGTATTGTTATTTTCTTTCTGTGATGGATAATTTTTAATCAAATTATTAGAATGATCAGCTGATTTTTAGTGTGACAGTTTTTTTTGTAAACCAAATTAAATCAAAGGCTGTTTGGTCTTTTGCAAAACCTAGGTCTTCTCTGCGTGGCCTCATAATCATTGCATGGATTGTTGATTTCCTGGAAACTTTGAAGATCTTTATACATGTGGATTTATGGTTGCTTTTAGGATACATATTTGTATACTAAGGAAGTCCACCAACAACTTAGAGTTAGGGTATATAGTACATTATCTTTTGTTTGTAGGCAAAAGAATTATGTGATTTATCTTTCTTCACTTGCTTGATTATTTCTCCTGAGGTGCAGGTGCCTTCTCTTTCTCTTCTAAGTGTCATATTTTGAAACCTTGCAAAATCTGTTTACTTGCTTCATACTGCAAGATCCCCTTCATGAGTGAAATGTGCCTCTTGCTTTAAACCTGGCATGTATACCTGAAAGAGTCAACTGAAGTACTTGAACACATTCCTAAGTCTTTTGGAGAACAGAAGGATAGAATGTAACTAATTATTAAGACACATCTTCAGTGCTATATCTCTCATTATTAAGAAAGCTTTGAATGACCTGCACATTCATGTCTAGGATGGCTATTTGATGCAAAAGCTTTTTTTTGACACTCTCATGCATTGGTGTAATTAATGGCATATTTCAATGAAAATAGATGAGTCAGAGCAGTGCCATCAACACTGATAATCAAGTGATTGAAAATGTCCTGTTAAAAAACCTCATACTTCTATCCCTGAGGAATCTCTGAATTATGTTTCTAGTCTTAATATTAAGCCGCAAATGTTGGGAAATTGGTTACTTGTATTGCTCCCTAATGTCTCGGAGATATGATGTTGCACAGGAAGGTTACCATAATCTAGACAAGTGTACAATTCATGAGAAAGGTACTGTGAATTCTGACAGATAGCTGTCTTATTTGAGCTTAGGGCTATAACCTAAGCAAGACATGCCATTAAGCGACTTAGCAGTCTCCCCAAGCAATATTTATTTCACAAAGAATCTGACAATACCAAGGATATTAATCCTTTAATAAGAAAAACATAAAACAGTTAACATACAGTAGGTTGCCATTACCAGCTCCCCAGCACACTTCTTCTTTTTCTTCTTCTTTCGGCTTTTCCCAGTTAGGGGCCACCACAGCGGATCACCTGTCCATTCATGACTGGCAGTGGAGTTTTACAGTGTCGAGTTGCCAGCCTGGCACCCAACCTTCCACAGAAGGCACACACATGCACACACTCACACCTAGGGCCAATTTAGAGTGTCCAATCCACCTATAGCATGTCTTTGGGATGTGGGAGGAAACCGGAGCACCCAGAGGAAACCCTCTGTGTCAAGTGCTACACCTGCCTCTGCATGTTCAGGTGGTATGTGATCACACTAGTATTACCTTTCCATGAATGAAAATGCAGACAGGAAATGCTTTATAGAGCAGGAAGGGGGTCTTTCTTCCTTTCTAATATTATAAGCATTTCTAAAGGTAAAGCCAACATGAGAATAAAAGAGAGTCACCATAACCTTCAACCCAGCAAATCTGATTTTTTGGTATGCAGTTACAGATTCCGCTATCCACCATTTGTTTCTGTTTCGCACATTTGTTATTTCAACAAGTGTTTTACTATAAGCAATAATTAACTTTTTGGATTTTATGTTTGTGTTTGCAACTGCAATAAATTACAGATATGGACATCCATACATGGACATCCAGTCTTTATTTCTAAAGAACACATAGAATAAGTTAACAAGGGAGAAGAGTTCTAATAAAGCAAACTGCAGCACCTAGGTAATTTATTTAAAAAATATATATCTCACCAAACCTTTGATTTTCATAATAAAATGAATCAGTTCCCAGAATTTGGCTGAGGTTACAGTGATAGAATTAGAGCTAAAAGCAGTTCTACCTCATGTTGTAACATGATGCATGTGAGGCCAGAGATGGACCCAGCATTTGGCTACCTTGACAGCTGCCTAGGTCCTATGTTGGCTGGATGGGTCCTGGCTTCACTATAAAAAAAAAAAAAAAAAAAAAAAAAATCACTTCCATAAACAGCCCTGCCACAAAATCCTTGTGAGTCAAGACAACCCAGAAACCTTACAGAATGTTAGGATTCCTAATGCAACCCCGCCTAACATCCATATGGGAGATATGAGTATCAGCGAGAGAGAACCAGTGTTTTTATAATAATACCAACATATGTCCACTGGAGATTTACAGAAACAGGATTGTATGCACAGTGTGCCAGAGTAGGTTTGTGGGAGAAGCATGTGCATTAGAAATGCAACGTTCATTGGTCCATGAGAGAATTACATTCATTTACTTGAATGCCCAGAGAAACAAGCAATCGAGATGGATCTCTGAAGTGAGTGCACAGGAGAGGGAGGTGGATGTATGTGTGTGTGTGTGTGTGTGTGTGTGTGTGTGTGTGTGTGTGTGTGTGTGTGTGTGTGTGTATAAAATGCCCTAGTTAGGGACACTGTTAAGTGACTTTGTTCAGAGTGAGACACCGAATCTTAATTATTGATAGGGAAATGCCTTAAAGCTCCACAACAACTGACAGTTCTCCATTAATTTTACTTATGTATTTATTGTAAATCACAGTCTGTTAATGACAGTCATAGTGTTCCATAGCTATACTATTTGCAGTCAATGACAGTGGTGCAACAAGTAGAATGCATGCTTTTTGTGCAAAGGTCTGTGGGTTCTCTATCCATTCCAGCTAAATTTATTGCTGACACTACAGTGCAGTATGAAGGGTGCTCAACCCCTGAGTGTGCTGACCTTTGGATGAGAAGCCTAGTCACTATGAGCCTGTTGCCATTTTGCTGGCCAGTCTCTTTTACATATCACCAGTACACCATTATTTAAAACGTAACATAGGCAATTTATTCATCAACTCAGCAGGCCTTGTATTTATACATGAAGCACTGAAATGCAAATTACCAACAGCAACCTATGCAATTTGTAATAAATTTCATTAATGTGCAATTATTCAGACGATTTTTACTTTTGTACAGATTGTGCATATCAGACGATACTGGTGGATTGTAATTACAATGGTCTAAGTGGCGTTTTGTGGTTGACGTTCTGAAATGTGTAGTTTTATACTTATTGTTTCATACATTTTGTTTCACTGCTTACTGGAAAAATATTCAAAACTTCAACTTTAAAACTAGTGTTGCAGTATTAAACAAGGAATATAATTTAATTCAATCAGGAAGATGAATCCAATAACACATGTAATTATATGTGGTCCTAGATGTGTGCACACAGGGCCCATGGTTTGCAAACAACCCTCAGGTGCACTCAGTCCACCCCTGGCCAGATTAATTTTCAATTAATGTGAGTTTCAATGCAGTTTCAGTGAAAGTGAGTCTCAAGGGCAGAAGTTTACTGTTGCTTTTGTTGTCTGTTTTCATTGTGACACTATATTGTTTTGTTTAGCAAATGGCTATCAGTGTTTGTGTACAAATTTTGAAATAAAAATTTTAAATTACATCCAAATATCTGTAATCATTGTAGAAGTAAAAAAGAAAACGGCATGCACGCTGCCAGGTTTGAACAGTGTTTATAGTAACTGGAGAAAGATAGGCAAGTAATTAGACACTGAATGGTTGGGTGGGCTTATCCATTATCATGCCTTGATCCCCACTTGACCATGATCCATCGCTGTGTGAGCTTGACCTTGAAACCAAAGATCAGATTTCTGTGCTATCACATCACAGCATCATACAGAGTATTTTCAATTGTTTGTGCTGCATATGTATAAAGTGACAACATAAGACTGAAAAAATGAATCAGCTTTTGTTTTCAGTCTGTTTTGTTATACTATACAGGGAATGGTGTTACAGCATCCAAGTTGGGAGCCATTTGTCTACACCACTGATGTGAGTGTTTGGTTTGAATATATTGCCATCCTAGTACAGATAAGTACTTTTGGTTGAATTTCTGCACTTGTGTAAGTTGTTTAAGTGTACTGTAACTAATTATTAAACTTTTTTGCACTGTCATTGCAAAGTGCCATTGCATTTCATTAACCTTGCTGCTGTTTTTTTCTGCACTGTATCCATTTTATATAGAGTGCTTCTTGGTTAGCTTGTTACTTGGACTGTAGTTTTCCACACCTTGGATAATATGTCTTTGTGGTTTTACTTTAACAAGGCTTAGGACTGTGCTGTAGTGGCAGTAGAGGGCAACCTTGTCTGTTATGAGCTGGGAATCACAGTGAAATGTTTCAGGTGTGATTTTCTTATTGGCCACAGGGCTATTTTGTCTATCCAGTCATTTTTTTCTCTGCCTCTATAAAGTTTGCACAGCTTATTATGCAGTGTGTTTTAGTAACGCAAGTGCTTGGAATTGAAATTTTCCTTGCAAAAACTACCTCCAAAACTGCCCCAGTATTTAGTTGCACAAAGAGCTATTTATTTGAGTGTTGGGAAGCACTACCCTTAGAATTTAGTCTTGGATAGCCTTGTTGTAGTCTATACATTTACAGCACCCAAACTTGCCAGATACAAATCATTCTTGTACTCTCATTGCTGATCACATAATAAGGATCTGTAACCATGGATATGCACTTTTCTCCTATCTCTGCAAACAGTTTATTGGATATGAGTATCCTAAGGCAATGTAGCAATTGCCTAATGTTTACTGACAACAAACTGATTCATAAACAGATATGGTATTGAAAGATAAACTTACACAAGGTCACTGGAGGCAAGGTTCTCACATACAAGCATGCCTAATACTTATCAGGTTGTCAGTAATGCACACACTAATTCAATCACACACAGTATAGACCAGAAGCATAGACCCACATATGCTGAGGTTCATAAATGTAATCTTCCTGAACTCCAAATATCTTCTAGACACTGCACCTACAACTAATATTCTCAGTAATCCCAACAGCACTCTACCAAAGCAACATGCAATGTAACACATATAGCCACATCTCACAGTGTATCAACTTCTAAGCCCGTAAGGCAAACCATCACACACCCCAGTATAGTTTGGTAATAGGAGACTCCGCTGTAGACATAGGGGGATATGGTCAGCATGCCAAGTTATTTTACCAGGGATAGTCTGAACTTATCCCCTTGAAGCTCTCAAATATTGGTTAAAATATTGTTCTCCCCCATAGTGCCTTTTTATGCAATCTTAACCTGACAAGCTTTCCAGCATAGCAAAGCCATCCCAAGAAAATCGAAAGGTGTTACTGCTCAATGCAAGGAGTCTAAACAAGAAACTCCACTCCCTGGAAGCTCTCCTCACCCTAGAGAATATAGACATTTGTGCAGTTACTGAGACATGGTTTAAAGCCATGGAGAGTAACTCCTGCAGTGCAGGGTTACAATGCTTTCCAGACATTTATATAGCTACTGCACAAGAAAGACAGAGGTATCTCGATTTACACCAAAATCAAACATACCTCAAGACTGGTCAAACAGTATGATGCACTTGAGCTTCTCCACATCCAAATTATCACAGGCAAGGTCCTATATCATATTCTTGCAAAAGATAAGTGCCCCTCTATGAACCCGGGAAACCCATAGCACATACTTAACTACTAGAGACACCCCCCCCCCCGTTCAACCTTATATCTTATTTAGCTGTGATTTTAGCTAACCCATTATACATTGGGAATCTTGCACTATACCAAATATGCAGGCTCAGAGTATTCATGGGTTTTTAAACACAATCATCCTTGACCATAAAGTCCATAGACCCACTAGAGAGGCTAACATCTTGGATCTTGCCCTCACAGAAATGAGAGTTCATTGCACCTTCAATGCCATTTTTCCTCTGGTAAGGTTGGACCACAAAACTGTCTCCTTTGAAATAAAAATAGAACCTGGGACCCCATCTAACCTTGAATCTTTTAGGAATTATTCTAAGGTAATGTTCGTACTATTAAGTGACACCCTGTCAAAATTTCAAGGACGCCACCCTCCCCAAATCATGAGAACAATGCTGCCTAAGTAGAATCGTTCACAGAAACACTGAACAATCATGTTAATAGTTGCATAGAGACAACTGTGTCTATCAGGAATAAGCACAGAACAAACTCAAAACACAAGCCAACCTGGTGGAATCCCAGCATCAGCAGATTGCATAACATAATAAAGAAAACCATGGCAAAAATAGGAAATGCAATACCCAATAAGATAAAAAAATGCCTTCCTCAATCTAAACAAGCTGCTCAGAGGGCTAATTAAATCTACCAAATACATATCTGATGTAGAAATAGCCTTCCATGCCAAGGATAACCACCAAGCTTTCTTCACATATGTCTAAAGCATCAGGGACACTACACAACACTGTGCTTAACTAATTGTAAACGGATCCACCTGCACTCAGCCAGAAAGCATAGAAAATCTGCCCAGTAACAAATTTAACTCCAATTTTACTTCCCTCTCTCCACTTCAGATATCTCTCTGTATATACCATTGAACATAACTCCTTCAATTATCAGTAGGGAACTGGTCTTCGATGTACTTTCCAAGGCCAAGAACACTGTATCAATGGGCCCTGATAATATCCCAGGATGTCTCCTACACAGCATAAAACATGACCTATCAGGACTTTAGAATTGATATTTAGCCACAGCCTCCAGACAGGCGTCATGCCAAGTAAATGGAAGACAGCACAAAGGCAGACCATCTATGGACATTAGTAACTACCGACTCATAAGTCAATGTAGTCTCATATGCAAAGCGATAGAAATAATTATCATGGAAAGGATAGATAACGACTTAGGAAACCTTCAGAATCTGGATCTAACCCAGTCTGGTTTTGTCAAGGGCAGGTCATGCTTACTCAACCTGGTACACTGCCTACCCTGACCTGAGCAAAGCATTTGACACAATTCCTTACATGGGCATTTCAGACAAACTCACAAAATTAGGTATAAACCCCTGTGTCACCCACTGGATAGCCAGTTGGTTCAAGGATAGGACCCAAGAAGTTAGGATAGGGAAGTCCACCTTCATAAAGAAACTGGTCACTAGTAGATACCCTCAAGGCTTTGTGCTGGGTCTGATCCATTTTGACATCTACTTCTCTGAAGTGTAGGTCAACATCAGTGGCCTCTGACTGACCAAGTTTGTAGATGATTGCAAACTAGATACAGTCATAGAATCCCCCAAGATGCAAATACCCTACAAGAAGGCCTGACACAGGCAAATATCTGGTGCCAGAGCCATGGTCTAATACTGAATTCCATGAATTGCATAATAGTTCCCTTTGTAAAGCTGTGCCCTGATGTAGTGTATTTCAACTAGTTGGACTGTACCCTGTTGTACCATATCACTTACAGTCTAACATGCTGCTATTTGCTGTTGTGATTTGTATCAGTTTTTCTGCCCTAGACTGGCTATAATCTGTTAGTATTTTCTAATTGCACAAGGCCGTTTTTACTGTACTTATTTCTTTCGCACTTTGCTACCTCTGTACCAGACTGGTTACAGTTCACTGTATTCTAAGTGGGTATTACTCCCTATGTATTCAACACTTTACTATTTCCACACCCAACACTAATGTTGCCATTTCCCCCAGCCTATCATCCTTTTACACCTACCATCCTCAAGCCCCAGCAAGATCATACCTACTCCTGTGTCAGTATGCTAGTATTACAGTTACTGAGGCCATGTAAGAACTTCCTAATGTTTACTGATAACCATTTACTTCAATGCTACTCTGGCATCATTTGTGAGAGACACAATTACTTATTCATGCTCTAAAGGCTTCCTACTCCACACTATCAGTACCTGTTAACAATAACCTCACATATGCTAAGGGTATCAAAAAAGTCATAACTACAAAGAACCACATTTTTTCATGATAGTTCACACAAAATACCTTCTTGGAAGCTTGTGACTTCAATCACAGTCACCTACCAAGTCATTGCTAACTACAGGTCCATTTTCACAATCTCATCAGAAAGTATAGATTACCTTAACCAGACTGAAAAGGTACCCTCCCCCCTTACTTGGCAAATATGCACTGCTAACAATGAATATACACATAACTTTCTCATTTTTTTAGCAATTGCAGTTTTTTATTGTTTTTTACCATCCAAATGGTGTAGATATATAAAACTGAAAATGACTGCAACATGTGAGCCAGCCACACAACATATTAACCAAATTAACACAGATAAAGTGAATATCATTGTATAATATATGCAAAATTTTGAACCGTAGAATATTTGAAATTAACAAAATTTAAACCCACATAAACTACATTCAGGGGAAAACAATTTGTGCATTGTTGCCAGTTACTGAGGTTTTAAGTAGGCCTTATATAAAAAAAAAGGAGCGAACTTAAAAAATAGTAGAGATTTCTATGCATTATACCAGGTAAGAGGTCACTCAGAATTTACATATTTCCTATGAAGGTAAGAGGGTTAGTAATTAGTGTCATGCAATTTAGAGTGGTAATCTGAATTCAAAATGAAATTATACAGAAAAATAAAAATTGTTTTTATCTTGGAAATATGCAAGTATAAGAAAACTAGACCCCCATTTTCCATATAATTTAAATAAGGAATACATTCAGAAGATTGATAGCTTTGAACATCAAAGGTGAAAACATCGATCACACAAGGTCAAACCATAAAAAAGTGAAACAACACAAACTGTCATCTTTAGAGGGGGCTGGATGCCCCACATCCCCTGCTACTTATATACACCAACTCTGAGGTCACACTACAGTGGGGAAAAGGGAAAATATAATCCCTGCTGTACCATGATCTAAAGAAACAAACTATGGGCCATTCAGTAGTATTGAAAAGCCAATAGCAATATACCTTCAGCCAGATTCAATAAAGCCTACACGGTCTGTTTACACCATGTGCACATTATGCCACAACGCACACATGGTAGTGCACTGTTTTAGATTCAGAAAGTGGCTCTATATGATGCGTAGACCCACGCAAACAAAGTAAAGATGTGGCATGCAAATTAAAGCATAAGCAGCTGAACTGTATGCTAATCAACCAATCCAAAATGGAGGAGCTATTCAATAAGCTATAAAGCAACTGTGTAGATTTAGTGCTGTTGTTCCCTATGAAGTCCAAAACCAATTAGAATATAGCCACAGAAAGGAGTCTACACAATAAAAATGTTAGGAGATGTGGTGTTTTAATTCATCTGTATGTGCAACAGGCTAAAGTCTATGCTGCTGCTACTAATAGACCACAGCCAAGAAGGAAAAGAGTTTTCAGACCCAAGTTAACTTATCACAATCTACGTGATGTGGAGACTGCAGAGCACTACAGGGTGGACAGAAACTCACTACAGGAAGTCTGTAACCTCTATCATCCACAACTCAGAGTCAGGGCAAATCGAGGGGAACCCATTCCAGCAGAAACAAAGGTATGTGCAGCACTTAGAATCTTAGCTACAGGTACCTTTCATAGACCAACAGGAGACATGCTGGGGGTGTCACAGGCATCAGCATCCAGGATCCTCCATCAATTCCTGAATGCTATGCTCCAGCATGCAATTGACCACATATATTTTCTCAGTATTCCTGAGGATAGGGCCAGAAATATGCAAGAGTTCTACACTGGTGCACACTACCCTGAAGTAATGGGTGCCGTAGATTGCACACATATAGAAATTAAGGCACTTCTATGGGAACAGGGATGGTTCTGTTAGTAGAAAGTGAAGTCATGTGTAATGCCAAGAGAATCTTCTTGAATGTGTGTGCTGGCAACCCTGGCAATTACCAGGACTCATATATCTGGCACACCTCCCAGTTGTATCAGATGTTCAGTACGGGGATATCCCATATGGTCATTTACTGGGGGAAGCAGGCTATGCACTGGAACCATGTGTGTTTGGGCTGCTGAAGTTGTGGTTCTGGTGCCTAGATACATCTGGGGGAGACCTGCAGTACAATCCATGGACATGTACTGAAATATTTACAGTATGTGCCATGCTACACAACATCATCCTGAGAAAACATCTTCAGCAGGATCAACAAGGGGAAGGGGCACACATCCAATGACCAATGGCAAGGTCACCACAGCCACATTAAAATGAGGAGTCAGAAGGGGAAGCAGCATTTGCTGAGGGTGTAGAAAGATGTAGGCATGCTCAATATGCCCTAGTATTGGCTATGAAACAAAGTACAGCACACTGACTAATCACCTAAAGGCCTAAAACCTTCCTCCTATGCACATACATATAGTAACATTGATGCTAGGCAACGCTTACAACTTTACTTACCCATGTATTGGCTGTGTATTGCTTGCATCAGACAGGCACAGCCCTGAACTAAAATTGTTGTAACAGCTGGATTTACAAAATAAGTGTTGAACCTGGAGTGTATTGTGTAATAATATGAATGACTGGCATATCCTTGTATTTTGTTACTTGGTAGTGAAAGCAACTAAAAGGTGGGAGATTTGTTCAGAAATTACCTTAACATGTAGCAGCAAAGACTTATTTGACTTATATGTGTCCATTATTAAGTAGTAGGCCTCAGGCATGAAAGATTTATACAGTCATACCTCTCAAAAGAAGTGATAGTCACTGTATGATGTCAGCTTAGTATCATACGTTTGTACTGGAAAATAAAGAGGGAAGTTAGAAAGTAATGATACACATTGCAGTTTCAGACTTCACAACCTTCACAAGAGCGTTCGCAATAAAGTTGCAAAATTTTGATGCTATCAACTGTCTAACTTTCTAAATCCAATACAAGTCAAAGGTACACTTACCATTTCAACATCACAAATGCAGATATACTAATCACTAAGTCAGCTATGCACCCTGAACACAAGACACAAACCTTATGTATCCCTGAATCTGAAAGATACAAAGCAGGTATATGGCACAGTTACCATCACTTACATAAGGTGTTGGGGGTTCAGTAAGTTTGGCTGACACAAAAGGTCGGTGAGTGTGTGTGAGTAAGACAGAGAAGTAACCAGACATTTGGATAAAGAAACAAATGGCCAGTAACACAAAATGAGTCTTAAGCTGCATGGCTGAACCATGTAACTATTGTGTGTGTATCTGTAGTGGTCCTCCAAGTGAAACTGGTGTGTGGGTGTCTTCGAGAACACAGCCAAGCACTGTGCTAGCTCTACATCTTGGTATGTTGGACAGGTGAGAGCTGTGCATAGTAGAGGTGACAGTTCATCGTTGACATCCCTGACCACGAGAACTGGCCCTGCCAGGAGTTGCACTGACACATCCACACCTATGGTCTGATGCACTGCTGCTACCTGAATGTGACTGATGTCTGCTGGATGAGCTCCCCTCATGGCTTGCCATGTCTGGGTGTGGACAGCTCACCCACTGTCACTATGGGAACGTGATCAGGCATGACCATGTTGGCTAGCAGTAGATAATGTGGCTGAACTATGCCCACGAGGATGCCGTCCCCCTCCCAGCAGACATTACATCATATATGCTGCTCATTCCAATGTGTCATTCATCCAATCCATTGAATTGGCAACACAGTGGAGGCAGTCAAGTATGTCAGCCTGTTGCACATGTACAATCCTAAGTATTTCTCTGGAGCACCGATGGGAACATGCCTGTGCATCCATGACAGCACTAAACATACATTGAGTGGCAAAGAAAGAGACACTTGGATCAGGTTGAGAATTGACATCAGGTCTCCTCTGAGCACCTATAACAACCCTCCAGCAATGTACCTTGCCCACATTTTGGCTAAGGCCAAAGTTGACAGACACTAAAGCTGCAGCAACCACACTTTTCTGATTAAGTGTATCTCTCTCCACCTGTCCAATATTGGTCGGCTCACTGGAATGGGGTAGGCATAGACCTACTGACTGTGTCAAATGGAATTTCAGGGGAAGGTTGTATGTCAAACTCAGTTGCAGATTGAACCTCTGCACTCCCCTGACTGTGTCTCTGCTTGGCCACCATCATCATCAAAGTCTGTGAATAATGTAAAAACAGATGGTAGAAGACCCACACGTCCACTGTCAGGATCACCTGTGATGATAAGCAACAAACACAGAAAATAAAATTAATTCCTAAACTACTATACTCCAATATATACTAACAAAATAACAGTGCTACCACTATTAGACAGTACAGCAATACATACAACAGTCCTGACATCAACATCACACACTAAAATATTTCTTTGAATTGCTCATCAGTACCGACATAAACATGTTTGGCTTACTATGTGCAGATGATGGTACTGTCTGCATGCCAGATGGTCCTGGAAGAAGTTAATTTCCTGTGAAACAGAATTAAGCTATTGATTTAAATTGTTTTACTATACAACAGTATTCACAAATTTGGATACAAGGCCTACCTGGAAGCTCTTCCTGGGACATGCTTGCTGTTCCTGAAACAGTAGCAACAATGTCAAGGACATGCTGTTGTGCACTTTCCTGAGAGCTGTCTGGATCACTGACAGTGGACATGAAGTCTTTATTTGCTGTTAGTGGTGGCTGTTTAGCAGAACCTCTGCATTACCCATCTGATCATGGTGCATTGCAGATGCTCTCATCTGTGAAGATGTGATCATGTCAGTAGCCCTATGGTGCACCTGGTCATATATCCTGCTGTGACCACCCACTGCATTGACATCTGAACAATCTGCTGACAAATCTGCATTCTGCATGACATATCTCCACATCCCCTTCCAAGCAGGAAGGCACCATGTTGCCTAAACACATCAAAATTACATGGTTCTCAGGGACAGTGAAGGGTGGTCTTTGAGTATTAAGACACCTGGGTGGCATACGCAACAGGAGAATAATATACATAAGTATCACATAAATACAAAATAACTGTTCCCAGGTAAAAGAGAAAATGTAGAATTTCAGTATTAGCCACTGGAGAAACATAAAAGAGTCTTAAGATTTAAAATTTGAACAGCAGGCTGGATTCAAAAAAGGAGAGTAACAATAGTACCATATCCTTATTTGTGCCATAACAGAAATACAGCTTTGCTCCCCCCACCCTCAAAGGAACAAGCAAATGACAGGTATTGCTAACAAACCATCTATGAAATGCTAAAACTGCTATCAAATGAACTGTCCATGAAACATTTCAACAGATTTAACACCTAACATTCCCTTTTAAGGTATTGCCAATCATGTATACCCATGAAATGCCCTGACAAAACATGCCCTTGCCATACATATATATATATATATATATATATATATATATATATATATATAATATATATATATATATATATATATATATATATATATATATATATATGTGTATATATATGTGTATATATATATATATATATATATATTTATATATATATATATATATATATATAAAAACTGTTATGCATATTTTCTTAATTGCATTCTTCCACTATATGCAGTATGTAGCTGACAAAATGCAAGCATATGTTCTCAAGTCCAGTAATCTCCTGTGCAGATATATCCTAAAGTAATAGCTTCTTTGCTGTTTTCTCTCAGTAAACAAGTCTCCTCACCTTCTGTTTTCCTAGCTACTTTCATGGTGAAGATGCAAATCAAGTGTGAACTCATTAGAATTGCTGAATCCCAAATACTTGGCTCTGTGTAGCTAATATAAACATAGTGCAGGCACTCAATGTTTTTTTAATGGATTGCAACTGTGAATGATTACTGGTTAGGAGAAGGAAAACACAACAGCACTATAGGCTGTGCTACACTCAGTGGGTGTGTCAGGTTAGACATACAAAGTGTTAGAATTTTGCCAAGGTTGAAAATGTAAGTAAGCAGCACACAATTCACAGGTTGTATTCATTAACATCTAACCTCCCATTCATTTGTTGACAACTGCATATTATATTATTGCCTTTTAATATCCTCAAAAGTTTAAGGACAATGATATAGAATAGCTTACAGACTGCATATCTGAGATTACTGGTCAGATAAGAAAAGAATGAGCAATAAAAACACAGAGATATAAGACACAGCTGCATATTTGTAAGCAACAGTCATAACTGGTTGTGTGATCAGTTAGTGCAATACATCCTAAAATAATGAATGTACAAATAACAGTTGCATGGTTTCATATTACTGCAGATGATGCTGCAGCAGGTTGCAGGCAGAATGATTACATTTCTTTGCTGCAAAGTTTTTGTGTGGCAAAGAGGGATAAGGCAGTCTTACTGTGTTCTGAAGGCTCATTGGAATGAGAGTTCAAATCCAGACCTATTTAGAAATATATCATGTGTACTAACATTTTGTAGGGTGTATGCCATAGATTGTTTTTCCTCATTTCAACTACTTTTCCCTTTTGTTTCTTTTTTGGCCATTGTTTGGGTGATGTGTGGTGTATCGCAAACATGGGAAGTGAAGGAATGAATGTCAGGTTTGGTTCTGTTTATGTCATTTGTGTGATGCATGGCAGTGCACAAACTGGACTGGTGGCCCACCCAGAAAGCAGACATAACACCCCCAGAGCACCTGCAGACAGGACTCAGAGAGCCAACAACTGAAAATGGGCACATTCAATTAATTCTGTTGGGTACCATGCAAGCACACTAAGTGGCATTGCACAGTGGTAACACAAAACCCTTAAGAATGATTAGGAAATTAGGGAATGCCATGTAACTAATCCTGTGGCAGCAGGTGCAAGTGTAGGGCTGAAGTACAGATGGTGTTAGGTTCTAGTACAAAGTGTACAAACTTTTTGTAATGTTTTTGCAGTGCATTTATAGCAATGAACTGAAAAATAGAGAAGTGTTATTTCTGCATTGTTGTGCAACAGGTGTTAAGTGTAGGACTGTCATACACATGGTCCTGGGTTCGATTACAGGATATTCCATAGACTTTTACTGTTGCTCCACTTCCCATTATATTCACTCTCTCTTATAACACTTTAGATAGTAGAGCTGATATGAATTATGTGTAAGAGGGATGGGTGAACATCATTGTGTTTTCAGATGTATGACTAATGATATCCTGTCTATTATACTTCTGCAAGTATAATTCTGCTATCTGGACTGGAATGGCCTTCACAATTACTTAAGACCCATACACAATTGGATCTATATACAATAACCTATGGCAGGTCACACAAAAACATGTGTAATAGCTCAAACTGTCACCTGTATTAATGTATGATTCCTGACTATGTCTGAGCACCACTTCTTCTGTGGCAAAGATGAAAAATAAACATTGCTGAAAAAATGATTTGTCCCTTATGTTTAGGTTTGAATCCCACAGTGTAAAAATCAATGTTAAACATAAAAAAATGTCAGGTGATTACATTTATGCCCCAGTGTAGGTCTATAAACTGAACTCATGTAACAGTTACCTTCCAATTTCCAGTATATATTTCCTGGCTACATCAATATACACCCCTCAAACTAATACCAAGTGTCAGATTAACCTTCCAGTTTCAATTATTTAATTCCTCCCTGCTTGGCACTGCTTTTCTTCACTTAACACCACACAAATGCAGCTGGCATTATCATTGCTGGGGTTTGTGCACTACCAGTAAACTGGAGGGAAAGCATCACTTCCATTGGTCTAGTTAGGCTGGTGGACATGGCTAGCATTGGAGGGGAAGGTGCCAAGTTTAGGGGACAGAGGTGGGGTGTCCAAGAGTTCAGGATATTTATTAATCTCCTGGTAGAGCACCACAATCACAGACTTCTGGAGGGACACTATTCTGGCTCCCAGTACAAGTCAGAGGTGTGGAATAGTTTGGCCCAGGCTGTATCCAGTGTCACTGGTACCCACACACTGGAGAGCAATGCAGGCATCATTTCAGTGACTTTACAGCAGAAAAAGGGATACTCAGCCTTTGGTTGCATGAGTTTGAGACTATGGACATCCCACAGCTGTGTCAGTATGACAATAAGAGATCACTTGTAATACTTAGAAAGCTAAATACAGGCAAGACTGGTATGCATAATGCTCTTCTATTCTTTTCTGTTCTTTCCCTGGCTCCCAATGAATGTGAATTCAATCAACAGGCTCATGTTGCTCGATTGAAGAGACTGATGGAAGCAAGTGGTATGTACGCAGCATTAGAGAAGTGTTATTGTAGCTTTAAAAGTTAAAGATAGCTTTTTTGGTCCTTTATACAGTTGTATCAAATTCAGCATGCATACACCAACTGTAAAAGCAAGTATGCATGCATTAATCTCTAGCACAAACCAATTGTAGAAGTACAATATTAGACTGTATTCAGAGGTTTTGGTTTCAAATGCCATGATTCCCAACTATGAAATACTGTTATTTCTTCAATAACATTTACATTAAATGAAGTACTCTATACCAGTCTCACAATTGCCCTGCTGTAAACTGCAATCAATATAATTGGAACATGCATATGTGCAATATATGCAGATTTCAAGGGTTGCTTTCAATCTGTAGTATAGTGTGTATCTGTTAGAACATTTACTTAAATATAGTACTTTAGATAAAAGAGTTGCATGCTTGTGTTAATGCATTGTATGTCACATATGATGGTACTAATTTTATCTTTTTTTTCCTCTCACACAACCATTATCTCTCTTTTTTTATTTTCTGTTATGTGTTGTCAAAATGTTTCCATGTCATCTATCTGTACCATATCACTAAATGCTACACAGCACAGAGAGGTAGGCCAGCCAAACTGGTTTACCCTGCTCCTGCTCCACTGGCTCCAGCACCAATGCCCAGCATGTCTGATAACCAATGAGGCAGCACTACCTGCACCCTCAGGTAATACTGTCCCGGCAGCTGGTGCTGTGGTACCCTCTGGGGGCAGTAGTGGAGGTGGGGATTTTATCACCCACCATGAGATGTCAGGGTTGGTATGTAGGGTTGTCCATCACACTATTGGTGTATGCCTATGCCAGATTGAAAGACTGCTCCCCCTCATGTTCCAGAGGAGGAAGAGGAGAAGATGTCAAATGCTCCAGCTACCAGTGGAGTAAGGAGACAGTGATGACAGTCGAGTGGGTGAGGACTCGATTCTCACTGTCTCTAAATTTGCAGGGTATGAGCCTGTGTTTTCCTCTCCCTCAACCCAATCATGGTGTCCCCTAGCATACCAAGTTGCTTTACCAGGGATAGTCTGAACCTGTCCCCTTGAAGCTCTCAAATATTGGTTAAAAAGTTGTCCTCCCCCATAGTGCCTTTTTATGCAATCCTAACCTGACAAACTTAACAGCATAGCAAAACCACCCCCAAGAAAATCAAAAGGTGTTACTGCTCAATGCAAATAGTCTAAACAAGAAACTCCACTCCCTGGAAGCTCTCCTCACCCTGGAGAGTATAGACATTTGTGCAGTTACTGAGAAATTGTTTAAAGCCATGAAGATTAACTCCTGCAGTGCAGTTACAATGCTTTCCAAACATTTATATAGCTACTGCACAAGAAAGATGGAGGTATCTCGATTTACAACAATAACAAACATACATCAAGACTGGTCAAACAGTAAGATGCACTTCAGCTTCTCCACATCCAAATTACCATAGGCAAGGTTCTATATCATATTCTTGCAAAATAGAAGTCCCCCTCTTTGAACCCGGGAAACTCATAGCACATACTTAACTACTAGAAACACCCCCTCATTCAGCCCTATATCTTATTCATCTGTGACTTTAAATAACCCATTATACATTGGGAATCTTGCACTATACGAAATATGCATGCCCAGAATATTCATGGGCTTTTAAACACACAATCAGCCTTGACCAGAAAGTTCATAGACCCACTAGGGGAGCTACCATCTTGGATCTTGCCCTCACAGACATGAGAGTTCAGTGGACCCTCAATGTAATTTTTCCTCTGGTAAGGATGGACCACAAAACTGTCTCCTTTGAAATAAAAATAGAACCTGGGACCCCATCTAACCTTGAATCCTTCAGGAACTATTCTAAGGTAAAGTTCCTACTATTAAGTGACACCCAGGCAATATTTCAAGGACGCCGCCCTCCTCAAATCCCAAGAACAATGCTGCCCAAATAGAATTGTTCACAGAAACACTCAACAATCATGTTAATAGCTGCATAGAGACAACTGTGTCTATCAGGAATAAGCACAGAACAAACTCAAACACAAGCCAACCTGGTGGAATCCCAGCATCAGCAGATTGCATAACATAATAAAGAAAACCATGGCAAAAATTAGGAAGTGCAATACCCAATAAGATAAAACAATGCCTCCCTCAATCTAAACAAACTGCCCAGAGGGCAAATTAAATCTACCAAATAAAAATCTAATGTAGAAATAGACTTCCATGCCAAGGTTAGCCATCAAGCTTTCTTCACATATGTCTACAGCATCAGGGACAGTACACAACACTGTGCTTAACTAATTCTAAACGGATCCACCAACACTCAGCCAGAAAGCATAGAAAATCTGCCCAGTAACAAATTTATCTACAATTTTACTTCCCTCTCTTTACCTCAGACATCTCTTAGGATATACCATTGAACATAACTCCTTCAATTATCAGTAGGGAAATGGTCTTCAATATACTTTCCAAGGCCAAGAACACAGTATCGATGGGCCCTGATAATATCCCGGGATGCCTCCTACATAGCATAAAACATGACCTATCAGGCTTTATAATTGATATTTAGCCACAGCTTCCAGACAGGCTTCATGCCAAGTAAATGGAAGACAGCACAAGGGTAGACCATCTATGGACACTAGTAACTACCGACTCATAGGTCAATGTAGTCTCATATGCAAAGCCATGGAAATAATTATCATGGAAAGGATTGATAATGACATAGGAAACCTTCAGTCTCTGGATTTAACCCAGTTTGGTTTTGTCAAGGGCAGGTCATGCTTACTCAACTTGGTGCACTGCATATCCTGATCTGACCAAGGCATATGACACAATTCCTTACATGGGCATTTCAGACAGACTCACAAAATTAGGTATAAACCCCTGTGTCACCCACTGGATAGCCAGTTGGTTCAAGGATAGGACCCAAGAAGTTAGGATAGGGAAGTCCACCTTCATAAATAGACTGGTCACTAGTCAATACCCTCAAGGCTTTGTGCTGGGTCTGTCCATTTTGACATCTACTTCTCTGAAGTGTAGGTCAACATCAATGGCCTCTGACTGACCAGGTTTGTAGATGATTGCAAACTAGGTACAGTCATAGAATCCCCCAGGATGCAAATACCTTACAAGAAGGCCTGGCACAGGCAAATATCTGGTGCCATAGCCATGGTCTAAAATGGAATTCCATGAATTGCATAATAGTTCCCTTTGTAAAGCTGTGCCCTGATGTAGTGTATTTCTCCTAGTTGGACTGTACCCTGTTGTACCATATCACTTACAGTCTAACATGCTGCTATTTGCTGTTGTGTTTTGTATCAGTTTCTTGCCCTAGACTGGCTATAATCTGCTAGTATTTTCTAATTGCACAAGGCCGTTTTTACTGTACTTATTTCTTTTGCACTTTGCTACCTCTGTACCAGACTGGTTACAGTTCACTGTATTCTAAGTGGGTATTACTCCCTATGTATTCAGCACTTTACTATTTCCACACCCAACACAAATGTTGCCATTTCCCCCACCCTATTGTCCTTTTACACCTACCATCCTCAAGCCCCAGCAAGATCATACCTACTCCTGTGTTAGTATGCTAGCATTACAGTTGCTGAGGCCATGTAAGAACTTCCTCATGTTTACTGATAACTGTTTACTTCAATGCTACTCTGGCATCATTTGTGAGAGACACAATTACTTATTGATGCTCTAAAGGCTTCCTACTCCACACCTTCAGTACCTGTTAGCAATAACCTCACATATGCTAAGGGTATCAAAAAATCATAACTACAAAGAACCACATTTTTTCATGGTAGTTCACACAAAATACCATCTTGGAAGCTTGTGACTTCAAACACAGTCACCTACCAAGTCATCACTAACTACAGGTCCCTTTCCACAATCTCATTAGAAAGTATAGATTGCCTTACCCAGACTGAAAAAGTACCCTCCCCCCTTACTTGGCAAATATACACTGCTAGCAATGAATATACACATAAATTCCTCATTTATTTAGCAATTGCAGTTTTTTTTTATTGTTTTTTACCGTGCAAATGGTGTAGATATACAAAACTGAAAATTACTGCAACATGTGACCTAGCCACACAACATATTAACCACATTAACATAGCTAGAGTGAATATCATTGTATAATATATGCAAAATGTTGAACCCTAGAACAGGGAGTGAGCTTAAAAAATAGTAGAGATTTCTATGCATTATACCAGGTAAGAGGCCACTCAGGATTTACATATTTCCTATGAAGTAAGAGGGTTAGTAGTTAGTGTCATGCAATTTAGAGTGGTAATCTGAATTCAAAATGAAATTATACAGAAAAATAAACATTGTTTTTATCTTGGAAATATGTAAGTATAAGGAAAGTGGACCCCCATTTTCCATATAATTTAAATAAGGAATACATTCAGAAGATTGATAGATTTGAACATCAAAGCTGAAAACATCAATCACACAAGGTCAAACCATAAAAAAGTGAAACAACACAAACTATCATCTTTAGAGGGGGACTGCATGCCCCACATCCCCTGCTACTTATATACACCAATTCTGAGGTCACACTATAGTGGAGAAAGTGAAAATATAATCTCTGCTGTACCATGATCTAAAGAAACAAACTATGGGCCATTCAGTAGTATTGAAAAGCCAATAGCCATATACCCTCAGCCAGATTCAATAAAGCCTACACGGTCTGTTTACACCATGTGCACATTATGCCACAACGCACACATGGTAGTGCACTGTTTTAGATTCAGAAAGTGTCTCTATATGATGCGTAGACCCGCGCAGACAAGGTAAAGATGTGGCATACAAATTAAAGCATAAGCAGCTGAACTGTATGCTAATCAACCAATCCAAGATGGAGGAGCTATTCAATAAGCTATAAAGCAACTGTGTAGACTTAGTGCTGTTTTTCCCCTGTGAATTCCAAAACCGATTGGAATACAGCCACAGAAAGGACTCTACACAGAAAAAGGAGATGTGGTGTTTTAATTCATCTGTTTGTGCAACAGGCTCAAGTCTATGCTGCTGCTACTAACAGACCACAGCCAAGAAGGAAAAGAGTTTTCAGACCCCAGTTAACTTATCACAATCTACGTGATGTGGAGACTGTAGAGCACTACAGGGTGGACAGAAACCCACTACAGGAAGTCTGTAACCTCTATCATCCACAACTCAGAGCCAGGGCAAATAGAGGGGAACCCATTCCAGCAGAGAAAAAGGTATGCATAGCACTTAGAATCTTAGCTACAGGTACCTTTCAGAGACCAACAGGGGACATGCTGGAGGTGTCACAGGCATCAGCATCCAGGATCCTCTATCAGTTCTTGAATGCTATGCTCCAGCATGCAATTGACCACATATATTTTCCCCATACTTCTGAGGATAGGGCCAGAAATATGCAGAAATTCTACCCTGTAGCACACTACCCTGATGTACTGGGTGCCATAGATTGCACACATATAGGAATTAAGGCACTACCCTGGGAACAGGGATGGTTCTCTGTTAATAGAAATAACTTCCACTCTATTAACTGCCAAGTCGCATGTAATGCCAAGAGTATCATTTTGAATGTGTGTGCTGGCAACCCTTCAATTACAAGGACTCATATATCTGGCACACCTCCCAACTGTATCAAATGTCCAGTACGGGGGATATCCCATATGGTCATTTGCCGGGGGATGCAGGCTATGCACTGGAACCATATGTGTTTGGGCTGCTGAAGTTGTGGTTATGGTGCCTAGATACATCTGGGGGAGCCTTGCAGTACAATCCATGGACATGTACTGAAATATTGACAGTATGTGCCATGCTACACAACATCATCCTGAGAAAACAGCTTCAGCAGGATCAACAAGGGGAGGGGCCACACATCTCATGACCAATGGCAAGGTCACCACAGAAATATGAAGGTGAGGAGTCAGAAGGGGAAGCAGCATTTGCTGAGGGTGTAGAAAGATGTAGACATGCTCAATATGCCCTAGTATTGGCTAAAAAACAAAGCACCCTCACTCATCACCTAAAGGCCTAAAACCGTCCTCCTATGCACATACATATAGTAATATTGATGCTAGGCAATGCTCACAACCTTTACCTACCCATGTATTGGCTGTGTATTGCTTGCATCAGACAGAATCAGCCCTGAACTTAAACTGTTGTAACAGCTGGATTTACAAAGTAAGTGTTGAACCTGGGGTGTATTGTGTAATAATATTAATGACTGGCATATCATTGCATTATGTTACTTGGTATTGCAAGCAAGTAAAAGGTGGGAGATTTGTACAGAAATGACCTTAACTTGTGGCATCAAAGACTTATTTGACTTATATGTGTCCATTATTAAGTAGTAGGCCTCAGGCATCAAAGATTGATACAGTCATACCTCTCAAAAGTAGTGATAGTCACTGTATGATGTTAGTTTAGCACCATACATTTGTCCTGGAAAATAATTAAAGAGGGACATTAAAAAGTAATGATACACATTGCAGTTTCAGACTTCACAACCTTCACAAGAGCATTCGCAATAAAGTTGCAAAATTTTGATGCTATCAACTGTTTAACTTTCTAAAACCAATATAAGTCAAAGGTACACTTACCATTTCAACACCACAAATGCAGATATACTAAGCACTAAGTCAGCTATGCACCCTGAGCATCAGACACAAAGATTATGTATCACTGAATCTAAAAGATACAAAACAGGTATATGGCACAGTTACCATCACTTACACAGAATGTTGGGGGGTCAGTAAGCTTTGGCTGACACAAAAGGTTGGTGAGTGTGTGTAAGTAAGAAAGAGAAGTAGCCAGACATTTGGATAAAGCAACAAATGGCCAGTAACACAAAATGAGTTTTAAGTTGCATGGCTGAACCATGTAACTATTGTCTGTGTATCTGTAGGAGTCCTCCAAGTGAAACTGGTGTGTGGGTGTCTGCAAGAACAAAGTCAAGCACTGTGCTAGCTCTACATCTTGGTATGTTGGACAGGTGTGGGCTGTGCATAGTAGAAGTGACAGTTCATCATTGAAATCCCTGACCACAAGAACTGGCCCTGACAGCAGTTGCACTGGCAAATCCACGCCCATGGTCTGATGCACTGCTGCTACTTGAATGTGACTGATGTCTGCTGGATGAGCTCCCCTAATGAAGATGCCCAGAACCACAACCCCATAGCCTGCCATGTCTGGTTGCGGACAGCTCACCCTCTGCCACTATGGGAACGTGATCGGGCATGACCATGTTGGCTAGCAGTAGATAATGTGGCTGACCTATGCCCACGAGGATGCCGTCCCCCTCCCAGCAGACATTACATCACAGATACTGCTCATTCCAATGTGGCATTCATCCAATCCTGTGAATCGGCAACACAGTGGAGGCAGTCACATATGTCAGCCTGTGCCACATATACAACCCTAAGCATTTCTCTGGAACACAGATGGGTACATGCCTGTGCATCTATGGCAGCCTTAAACATACATTGAGTGGCACAGAAAGAGACACCTGGATCAGGTGGAGAATGGACATCAGGCCTCTCTTGAGCACCCATAAAAACCCTCCAGCATGGTACCTCGCCCACATTTTGGCTACGGCCAAAGTCGACAGGCACTGAAGCCACAGCAACCACACTTCTCTGATTAATTGTCTCACTCTCCACCTGTCCAATATCTGTGGGTTCACTGGAATTTGGTAGGCATAGGCCTACTAGCTGTGTCCAATGGAATTTCAGGGGAAGGTTGTATGTCAACCTTAGTTGCAGATTCAATCTCTGCACCCCCCCCCGACTGTGTCTCTGTTTGGCCACCATCATCATCAAAGTCTGTGGGTACTGTAACATCAGATGGTAGAAGACCCACACTTCCACTATCAGGATCACTTGTGATGATAAGCAACAAACACAGGAAAAAAATGAATTCCTAAACTACTATACTCCAATATATACTAACAAAATAACAGTGCTACCACTATTAGACAGTACAGCAATACACACAACAGTCCTGACATTGACATCACACTTTAAAATATTTCTTTGAATTGCTCATCAGTATCGACATAAAAATGTTTGGCTTACCATGTGCAGATTATGGTATTTTCTGCATGCTAGATGGTCCTGGAAGAAGTTAAATTTCCTGTGAAACAGAATTAACCTATTTATTTAAATTGTTTTACTATACAACAGTATTCAACAATTCAGATACAAAGCCTACCTGGAAGCGCTTCCTGGGACATGCTTGCTGTTCCTGAAACAGTAGCAACAATGTCAAGGACATGCTGTTGTGCACTTTCCTGATAGCTGTCTGGATCACTGACAGTGGGCATGAACTCTTTATTTGCTGTTAGTAGTGGCTGTTTAGCAGAACCCCTGCCATTACCCATCTGATCATGGTGCATTGCAGATGCTCTCATCTGTGAAGATGCGATCATGTCAGTAGCCCTATGGCACACCTGGTAATTGTTCTGGTTGTGACCACCCACTGCATTGACATCTGCAACAATCTGCTGCCAACTCTGCATTCGGCATGACATATCTCCATCTTCCCTTCCAAGCAGGAAGGCACCATGTTGCCTAAAAGCATCAAAATGACATGGTTATCAGGGTCAGTGAAGGGTGGTCTCTGAGGATTGAGACATCTGGGTGCTATAGGCAACAGAAGAATGATATGCATAAGTATCACATAACTACAAAATAACTGTTCCCAGATAAAAGAGAAAAGGTAGAATTTCAGTATTAGCCACTGGAGAAACATAAAAGAGTCTTAAGCTTTGGAATTTGAACAGCAGGCTGGATTCAAAAAAGGAGAGTAACAATAGTACCATATCCTTATTTGTGCCATAACAGAAATACAGCTTTGCTCCCCCCACCCTCAAAGGAACAAGCAAATGACAGGTATTGCTAACAAACCATCTATGAAATGCTAAAACTGCTATCAAATGAACTGTCCATGAAACATTTCAACAAATTTAACACAGAACATTCCATTTTAAGGTATTGCCAATCATGCATACCCATGAAATGCCTTGACAAATCATGCCCTTGCCATCAATACACTTCTAACTAATGCATACAGATAAAAGTGTAATGCTAATATATATATATATATATATATATATATATATATATATATATATATATAAAAAACTATTATACAGATTTTCTTAATTGCATTCCACATGCAGTATGTAGCTGATAAAATGCAAGCATACATTCTCTAGTCCGGTAATCTTCTGTGCAGATATATCCCAAAAGTAATAGCCTTTTTGCTGTTTTCTCCACATAAACAAGTCTCCTCACCTTCAGTTTTCCTAGCTACTTTTATGGGTAGATTCATGGCTGTCAACATGGTGAAGATGCAAATCAAGTGTGAACTCATTAGAATTGCTGAATCCAGAATACTTGACTCTGTATAGCAAATATAAACAGAGTGCAGGCACTCACTCAGTGTTTGTTTTTAATGCATTGCAGCTGTGAATGATTAATGGTTAGGAGAAGGAAAACACAACAGCACTACAGGCTGTGCTACACGCAGTGGGTATGTCAGGTTAGACATACAAAGTGTTAGAATTTTGCCAAGGTTGAAAATGTAAGTAAGCAGCGCACAATGCACAGATTTTATTATTAACATCTAACTTCCCATTCATTTGTTGGTAACTGCATATTATATTATTGCCTTTTAATATCCTCACAAAGTTTAAGGACAATGATATAGAATAGCTTACAGACTGCATATCTGAGATTACTGGTCAGATAAGAGAAGACTGAGCAACAAACACAGAGATGTAAGACAGAGCTGCATATTTGTAAGCAACAGTCATAACTGGCTGTGTGATCAGTTAGTGCAATACATCCTAAAATAATGAATGTGCAAATAACAGTTGCATGGTTTCATATTACTGCAGATGATGCTGCAGCTGGTTGCAAGCAGAATTATTTCAGTTCTTTGCTGCAAAGCTGTTTGTGTGGCAAAGCGGGATAAGGCAGCCTTACTGTGTTCTGAAAGCTTATTGGAATGAGAGCTCAAATCCAGACCTATTTAGAAATATATCATGTGTACTAACATTTTGTAGGGTGTATGTCATGGATTGTTTTTCTTCATTTCAACTACTTTTCCCTTTTGTTTCTTTTTTTGTCCATTGTTTGTGTGATGTGTGGTGTATTGCAAACATGGGAACTGAAGGAATGAATGTCAGGTTTGGTTGTGTTTATGTCATTTGTATGATGCATGGCAGTGCACAAACTGAACTGGTGGCCCACCCAAGAAGCAGACAAAACACCTGCAGAGCACCTGCAGACATGACTCAGACAGCCAAGAACTGAAAATGGACACATTCAATTAATTCTGATGGGTACCATGCAAGCACACTAAGTGCATTGCACAGTGATAACACAAAGCCCTTAAGAATGATTAGGAAATTAGGGAATGCCATGTAACTAATCCTGTGGCAGCAGGTATAAGTGTAGGGCTGAAGTACAGATGGTGCTAGGTTCTAGTACAAGGTGTGCAAACTTTTTATAATGTTTTGGCAATGCATTTTATAGCAATGAACTGAAAAAATAGAGAAGCGTTATTTCTGCATTCTTGTGTAATAGGTGTTAAGTGTAGGGCTGCCATACACATGGTCCTGGGTTCGATTATAGGATATTCCATAGGCGTTTACGTTTGCTCTACTTCCCATTAAATTCACTCTCACTTATAGCATTTTAGATAGTAGAGCTGATATGAATTATGTGTAAGAGGGATGGGACAACATTATTGTGTTTTTTTTAAAGCAAAAAATGCCTCATTGCCCCCTTTGGCAATGAAGTACCCCTCCTAATTATTGATATACATAGCATCCCTTTAAGCTCAAACACACAGGGTTGTGAGACTTGGGAATGCATGTTGATAGCGATCTACACTTCAATCAATATGTGCCCATAGTGGCGAGACACATATTCTACATTGCACACCTCATAAATAAGGTCATCACATCCAAGATCGGGGGGGGGGGTCATAGCTCTGCTGTACTCACCCATATCAGACCACTAATTTCCCTTCTGTTTGTACCTCACTAGACACCTGCAACAAATGGAAAAAATACAGAGGTTTGTGTTTGAGAGAATCCAGGGCTTCTAAAACATGACAAACATGGAAAGACTGAAAGACCTGTCACTGTACTCAGTATCATACTGACTGCTGAGAGGTAACATATGCCTAGTGTACAGAGCAGTCTCAGATTCTGCCCAACTGGAAATGTTGGACATCTGCAAATCAAATGGGCACAAGAAAAACTTGCTCCATGGATCTCAACCTAGCCTGTGACTTAAACATAACATGCAGGGAGACAAATATATCTCCCAGCGATTGCCAATCCTCTGTAATAGGCTCCCACTGCATGGGAAGCAGTGCTCCTCAATGACCCTATTCAAGCTCAATGTTGCCAGCTGGATAGGTGATTGTAAATTTACCCCTGGGGTGGGATCTATGTCCCTCATGGATAGGGCCAGTCAGTGTTGATCACAAAATTGTTCTGCTAACCATGACCATCTAACTATGCTCAATAAAGGGTACTTGTATTTTTACACAACTAGGCATGCAAACACCCTAGAGCCACTAGCCTAGTAGCCTCCTATGAACCTATGAAGCTATGAACCTATGCAGGCGTCCTAGCATCTTCTCTCCAACATGCCGTGCAGATGTCATCCACTATATGTTGACCTGCACTCTTGTAAAAGTTAAACTTGTGCCATGGAGCTTGTATAAAGTACTGAGTTCTGTAGCCTGTCTACTTAAATAGGTATGGGGTTCTATTCTCACTACAGTCAACTGTGTGTGTGTGTGTGTGTGTGTGTGTGTGTGTGTGTGTGTGTGTGTGTGTGTGTGTGTGTGTGTGTGTGTGCATGTGTGTGTTTGTGTGTGTGTGTGTGTGTGTGTGTGTGTGTGTGTGTGTGTGTGTGTGTGTGTGTGTGTGTGTGTGTGTGTGTGTGTGTGTGCAAAGCCCAATCAGCAGAAGGGTGTATCTTAAAGTTACCACTCCCATCACATGGATTGATAGTATTTTGATAGCTGCACATGCCTACACATCCATTTCATGCAGACCTCCCAATGTCTTCTATTCAACTGCCCCGCTGATGTCATCCACTATAAGTTGACATTAAGTATTGTAAAACCCAGACTTGTGCCATGGTGCTTACATAAAGTACTCAGTTCTGTAGTCTCTGTACTTAGGTATGGGTTCTGTTCCCACTGCAGCCACCTTGTTGTGTGTGCATGTGTGTGTGTGTATGTGTGTTTGTGCTCTTGCTTGACATTACAGAGAGCTTTTACAAAACTATGTGGGATACTATTATTACCATATTCTCCTCAACAGACACTGCTGATATCATCAGCGATATATGATTGTGGATATGCACTATTACCACCAGATCAGGGTTAGAGACTGGCCTGGAGGCCAGGCAGAAGTCACCTCATCCTATGCAATTCAGATTACAGTGGCATGGGTTTGATTGTATCCATATACACCATGGCATGGTTTGTAGGCCCTGTGATTTCTTTTTAGTGAGAAACCCTTGTGGTCTCTCCAGCTGCTGCATGTGTCTGGTGAGGTACATGCAAAAGAGAGCATTATACTCTATTAGTGTTCTGATAAGGTTCAAATACAGTGGTGTCATGCAATCCTAAGATCTGATTATGATGGTGTGATTTATGATATGCCCAACATAGGTTTTCAATACCAGTGTGGACACTTGGTGGCTGAAGTTTTGATTGCTATCTATATGTGTTCTTAGTGCTTGCATCACTGTGTTTCAGCATAGCAGGACTGTTGTCAATGCTGTAATTAGTATGGAATTCCACTTTGCAGAAGGACAAAAATAGAAACATATTTCTCCATTTATTTGTAGACCATGTGGCTTTGTCGCCAATCATTTGTCTGTGTTAGACCTTCCTGTAGTATCTTATCATCATAGGTGGACTCATTTATTGCACCCAGTATGCAAGACTCACCAAATGCAGTAAGCCAGAGGCCATATACTTTAGCCTGAACTGTTGCAAAATAGATTCCAAATAGTAAAGGGCTTCACACACATTCCTGGGGTACACCAATGGTGACAGTTCTACTGGTACAGGTTGATTAACCAACTTTCATAGTATGTATTTTGTCATTGAGTCAATTAGTTACCCATCTAGTGACATGAGGTTTAATCCTTTGCTAGGAGACTTTCTCAATGATGCCTGAGTGGAGAATTCTGTTCAAACCCTAGGCCAGTTGAGGACAGTCAGTATGCACTGTCTTTTCTACACTAGGTCTATCACACAGAATCAATGGGCTGTGACATCACCTATCACATGACTTATCACATACACATTCATGACATGGTTTAATACACACATTAACACCTTCTCCATACAGACTATGTTGCTGAAGAAGGGTGTTTTCAACATGCATCCATGTGAGTTGGGTTGAGCAGCACCCAATGCATGAATGTATAGACACATCCTGACTCTCCTCGTCTGTGAGGTAGACCAACATGTCATCATGGACTTTTTCTAAATTGACACTAGTGATATCCCAGCTGTGTGCAACAGACCTGCGTGAGTTGTTAAGTCTACATTATGTCTGTTACATCTGTTAGATGTCCTCAAAGAGATCATTGAGGGCATGCATGGTGACAACGCTATCATCCTTTTGAACTTGACAAGCCCAAGGCATTTGACACAAATTCACACTGACGTATTCACTCAGCACCATCAGATGTGGCCATATACTCCTATATCACCAAGTAGGTAGACCAGTGTATCACATACGTGACATCTAAATATGTTGATATGTGTGATGTGACATATATCTCAGGTCCTGTGATCAGGTCCATACATCAGAGCTGTCTGCATGGTCCTTTCCTCTCCTTTATTTAAGTGATGGACCTTACAGATGACCTACACCTCCTGTGTCCAAACAGCTGCCAAAGAAAATAATGAAAATATAGCATGACAGGTGGCACCCTTGCCTTGAACCATTTAAAATACTAATCAGTTCTGGGAGAGGCCTTTAATAAAGAGGCAAGTTTATTTTTTTTATAAAGAAGACTAACTCCTTGGATGTTCTGTCTTGGAAATTCGAATCCATTTAACACATCCGGAATGAAGGACACAAGACACTCAATAACGCCCTTTGCTAGAATTCAAGGCAAAGACTGCTTGCTGTTCACTCTTGTTTACATTTTGGTAACTAATTAAGTATAACACTGTATTATTACCTTATTTTTGTTGGGTTTCCATCAGATTGTTATTTTAAGATTGATAAACTTGCTCATAAATACAATTACCTGACTTAGATAGTAATACAGATATCCATGTTAATACGTTTTACAGCTTGGTGTTTTTTGATAAGCAGTGGACCCGAGTTTGTTTTTAAAACATATTGGTTTTAAATGGATTTTTTAGCAATGACATGGTTAAATAATTGCAGCAATAGAGGGGCTAGTTTACGATTTAACATTTTATAAAGACAAGCGTCAGAGTTATCTGGGCCTGGTGTTTACATGGATTCAGGGTAGAACTCACATCTAGAACTTTTTGTGTAGAGAAGCCTTTGCTTAAATGACTAATTTTTCTTTCCAGTAGATAGCTATGATTGAAATGACTCATGACATTTCTAATGTATTGATCTCTAAGAAGACAGATTTAACATCCAATTAGAAAAAAGATCAGGCTTTAACTTCCTGTTAGAGAAAGACCAGAATATAGGAACAATCATCAGCTTCTAATGTATGACAGAATGATTTGAAAATACTTGAAGTTTGTGTACATGTTTGAACCCATATTTACATAGTGATTTGAAAAAAAATGCTACCTTTGACTAAGTTTTGTGAGACACTGTAAAATGTGCAATCCCTACCAGAAGCATACAAAGTGCTTTATGGATCAAAATCATGAGCACTTATGAAATCATACACTAAAGGAGTGCTGCATTTATTAAACCAAATGAAGACCCACATTTTACCCAAATATTATGATATGATCTGGTAAGGTTCCAGTCTCCCTGAAGCAGTGTAGTGATTATTAGATAAGGGAAGACTGTAGAAGAGGTCTTTAAAAAAGTAGATATTGGTGCTCTCAGAACACAGTACATGTATTGGTACAAATATCATAAGGTGAGAGATTAAAGGACTATTATATTCAACAATACCAATCCCCTTTTTTGCCTCTACCACCTGAAAGGGAAAATGTTCATTAATCAAGATAGCAACCCCAGAATTACAAATGGATTTGCCTGACGGAAATACATTGGAAAAGCATTTCCTCTTTAAAGAGTGATAAAGTGAGAGACACATCTCTATTGAATACCGCAAACACCAGTGTTCGTATTATATGATGGATGCCAGGAGAGCTTTTCTTTTGTGTACATTTGTAGACCATGTATATTTCAAAGTGAAACAGTAAGTTCAGTCATGTCCTGTACACAGTTAATAGAAATAATGCGGAATGGTATTTCAGTGTACTGCTCACTTGGCTCTCCTCCTCTGAGGCCTGAAAGCACTCACATTAGATTATGTTCAGACATTATATACACTTATGTTGCTTCAGCACCTGAGGGGGTAAACAAAATAATTCAACCGGGCAATGCAAAAACAAACAGTTATAATGCTAACCTCTCCCCTCATGACCAAATTCTACATCCTGTTATTGAAGCTAGCTACAAAGTAAGCAACTCTAACAATAACTCATGTAATGCCTTTCTCTCCTGAAATATGAAAATCAACAACAAATGTAGAAACAGTGGTGTTCAACAGAATAGAGAGAACTGTCATTTTTTTGTTTGACTCAGATAATGACTGTTCAACTCTATAGGTAAGATATATCATCTAGGCAAAAACAGTAGAGTCCATAAGTAAGGTGTAGGACAAAGAAAGGGTAAACGGTTAATTGTCAAAGGATCAAGGGGTCCCCAAGAAAGGAAATGGATTCCAGATACACATTAACAATTTAGGGGAAACACATACACACAAGGTAATACAATTATAGCTGTTCTGACTTATGCTCATGTCCATTCATTTGCTTTGATTATATAGCTAAAGCTCATCATGCTCAAACTGCACATATCCAGAGTCTAAGATGCAGACTCAGAAGAAAAGTAAGCAAAGCTGAAAATGAAACTGAATCAGCAAAACTGATGGGTTCCTAATAGTATAGTAACACAAGGGCAACCTCAATAGAGAGTGACATAAAAACAGGTCTCACAGTTTTTAGTTCCTGTTAGCTCAGCACTGCCAACCTTTAGAAGAGTAGCTAGAGTGAGGAGAAGGGCTCATGACTGGCAGATGCTGGTCTGTTGGTAGTGCAGCACAGGCGTTTTGAAATGAATGGCAGTAATGCATCTGGTACCGGCAATGAAACACTTCAGAGCTTCATGTGTAGTATAATTTGTAGTGAGCAGTTTACTGCAGTTTTTAAAGGAATAATTTTTGGGGGGTCTCAAGTATGAGAAGACCTGATTTTTGGTCCTCTACTTAAAGTTGAGGTGCATCAGTCAGGGAATGGCACTGAGTGCTGGAATAGGTAGCTACACTTCTGCCAGAATTAATGCAAAGTTTTAAACTGGTAAAGCAACACAAGTCTTAGAAGAACAATTCGGTCTGAAAGTAAATGTCATACATAATCCGTACTTCAATTACATCAGGATAATTATTCACATAATTTTGAATGTTAGAATTTGTTATTCACCATAATGTGTGACATTCCAAGGAAATCAGACAGTAGAATGGAATGTTAGTTTGAGTCTATCTAATGCCATGTTGAATCAAATGCTGAACATTTCATGCCACTTTGAATCTTTCCAGTGTGACTTCAAGCAAGTCAGCATTTTTTCATACTGAGGTCTTTCCAAAGATTAGTGTTTTCTTCCTAGTTGTAATTGAACATGAAATGTGTCAGCTGCACTGAACAATTAAAGTAAATTGCATGTAGAAAGGACCCTTCAATGGAGTGGAGTGCTCTTCAAACCCTATCAGTGACACAAGTGGGTAAAGAGTTACTTGGACCAGTCCCCTTTCGTAAATCAATCCCATCCTCCTCCTCTTTCCCCAAATGTTTGTTAGGTTAATATTCCTCTCCCGCTCCCCATACTATCTGATCATCCCTTCTTGCTCTGTGTGTAAGAGACTACAAATTAACTTTCATTATTGTATTTTATTTGTATTTATACTTGTTTACCAGATGTGTGCACTGATCAGAAGTGGCCAATTTCAGGCACAGTCAAGATGAAAAGATTTTACAATTAATATAAAAAAAGTTATGACAATTAAAAAACTAAAGCAAAACAATGTATTTGCAGTTAGCATGTACACACACATATACACACAAACACACAAACACACAGACCCCCCCCCACACACACACACACAAATCAAATCATTCTGCTGAATTTGGATCCACAGCCATTTGTGCAGGGGCTATATAGCTAATTAGCACTGGCTTCTCATCTAGGCTTCGGCATTAACATGCAGGTTCTCCATCAAGATTGCCTTCTGTGCTACTGATCTTGCTGGGAAAAAACATAGTGGGACAGCATTCTCGGAATTAGAATGGCTTATTACAATGTCAAAAACTTCTGAATTAAGATTCCTATATCCAGGTAAGTCTTTTGGAATTCCAGGGAAGATGATCAATGGAAAACAAACTGTAAAATCCTGACATTCAAGATGATCTAAGGAAGAAGATAGACTAGCTGCTTGACAAACTTTATCATTATGTATTTTAGATATGCTGTCATAAGGGATAACAGACTATATGGAAAATACTCTGAACCATAATATAGTCTTGGAGTGCTGTCATGGTTTGTGCATTACTTGCCCTCTTAATCTAATGCAGGATAATATAGTAGTCAGTATGTGGGTGGAAGACACAGAAGCTCATCTGTAACAGGATGTAAGACTGTCACATGACTCGCACATTCATTCACATGACATGCATAAATATGGTTATCATAAGGGGCTGTCAGACTATCACAGGACTCACACATTCACTCACATAGCATTCATACCTATGGCTAACATAATGGGCTACCAATTTACCTATAGTCCATAATAGGGGTATTGGAGGAAACTGGAGAACCGAGCAAAATCCCACAAGGATGCAAAAATGTTGTTCTGACTCTTCACAGAAGATATGCAACCAGAGACCAACCTGGAGAACAAAACACTAGCAACACTGGAGCTGTAGCAAGTGTGGGGTAAAGAAAATACCTGTCATTGGTACAAGCTGTTGGGGGGGTACATGTGAAGTTCCTTCATTCATATAAGAAACTAAGAGTGATATTATAACTTTTTTAATGAAAGCCATTACTGCATCTATGAAGTTTAGAGCATCAGCAGCTATAGCAAGCAGCTTATTACAGTTATAGCAATCCTGAAGACATCCTCTGTCCTATTTTCAGACTTCTTTTTGAGAGACAAAAGCGCTATCAATATTACTTTGGATTTATTATCCCTGAGTGGCTTCCATTCTTCCTCTTTTAGGCTTCTGAGTATTTTTGGAAATTACTACAGTCATATTTAAGATTGAAAAACCTGTCTTTTTATCAAATAAGCACTAACCACTACATCACTGTGCTCACTATTACCATTCGTTTTAATGCAATGCATTTTAATATTTTGTTTCTGTTGTTTTTTTTTTTATTGTGCAAAAAGTAAAACAACTGCATTAGTACAATAATTAGTAACAAATCTGAGAAAATGCAATTCAATACGTTTTTATGCCTATTGTCCAAATTCCTTGCTGTTGCCTAAGTCATGCTTTCTTTCACAACTATTTTCCACATTTTGAATATTTGAAAAGGTCCATGGTCTGAACTTTTGATGCTGATGTGTTAGGAACTTACACAAATATATTCTTTTCACACAGTGGGCCGGATTCACGAAAGCTTGCACAGAGTCTAAGAGTAGTGTAAGACTCCATGCAGCCAACATGTCCGCCGAGCGATCCAGAAACAGCCGGCAGGGGCATGCAACAGAGCTCCTAATATGACTCTTACACGGACAGGGCTAGGTTATGCAAATTACCTCATTTGCTGGTGAAAGCCATGCAAATGAGGTAAATTTGCGATCCAGGAAACCCGAACCTGTCCGAGTAAGAGTAGTGTTATTTGCAGAAATGTACTCCGTTGACAACTGAGTACCATTCTGCAAATAGCAAAATGGAGCTGTGACAGCTCCAAATAAAGGCTGCATCCAGTTGAGAAAGCATGCCAATGGCCAAATATACGGCCATTGGCAATGTTCCCCGATGCAAAATAAAAAAAAATAATTTTTTTTTACCTCGATCTCTGAAGTTTAAGTGTAGCGCAGCGCCACGCAAACGTGCTGCACTCTGAAAACCAGAAAAACAGAAATTAAAAGCCACAAATAGGGATTTTATAGCAAATCATAAATTTCAATGTAAGTGAATGGCAGGCTGAAAACAACATGGCAACCAAGCAGAGGTTGCTAAGGGGGGAAGCTCAGACTAAGAGATGTAACCAAGCATTACTAGGCAATCCCATGCAAATGATGGTAAGGATAGTAAATCCCAAGTTTACATAGCAAATGAGCACAGTCAGTGGAGTGTATGAGTAGGATAAGGGAAGTAACAGAGTAGAAGATAGGTGACATCACAAGGGGGGTATGTATGAAAGAATGTAAGCTCATTGGAGCAGAGTGGCATGTGTCTGCTGTAAGTTACTCATCACTGGAAGAGGTGTGCCAACAGGTATCCTAGCTAAAGGCAAGAAATAGAAGGTGTATGCTGTGGATAACACTAACGCTTCTTGTTGAAGTGCCTGCAACGTGTTTGCGCGTGGGTGCGCACCTGTATATTCGAGTAAGACTGTGTGCGCACACGTGTGCACCTGTGTGCGCACGTTTAAGCCTGAGTAAGTATGTGTAAGGTCGTTTAAAGTTGTGTAAGCACGTCTGCGCCTGTGTGTGTGCATTTAAGCAGGAATTAGCAAGTGTTAGGCCGTGTAAGCATGTGTGCGTGCATGTGAGCTGGTGTGCATGTGTTTGCGCTTGTGTGCGTGGGGCTGCCCCCCTGTGGAAACAGAAAGGGAAAAGGAAGCATGACAAATAGTAGGAAGTTAACCAGGGACAACTAGCAGAGCTAGCAGGTGAAAACAATCAGAATCAGGCAATTACACAGGCAGTACACTAGCCCAGCCCAGCCCAGCACTTAAAACTCTGCAAACAACTTTCCACTATGTTTCTCTCAGAGACACTGCAACACTGCAGTAAGCTAATAGAAGTGAAAACTAAAAAAGCTTTACTGAGACAAAGAAAAGTTAGGGGCTGCCATTGCTGTTATAAGGTGACATATGCAACATGCTGTGGGTGGTGACAATGCGAATGCTGCTAAGCAACCCCCAGTGAGGAGATGGAGAAGAGTGTACAGGCCCAGGGTAACCTACCAGGGGCTACATGAGCTGGAGATAGTGGAGCGCTATAGAGTGGAGAGAGACCTCATGCAGCAAATTGTTGAGCTGTGCAGGCCACGCCTCACACACAGAACCAACAGAGGGGAAGCCATCCCAGTGGAAACCAAGGTATGTGTTGGCCTAAGAATACTAGCAACAGGTACCTTCCAGAGACCAACTGGTGATATGATGGGGATATCACAGGCATCAGCATCCAGGGTACTGCACCAGTTCCTGAATGCCATGTCAGCACATGTCGGTGATCATGTATATTTCCCCAGTTCCCGTGAGGTATTGGCCAGCAATATGCGTCTTTTCCAGCAAATAGCGGAATACCCTGAGGTAGTGGGTGCAATAGACTGCACGCAGATATGCATCAAAGCACCAGCCAGTGAGTGGGGTAGGGCCTACATTAAACGCAAGGGCTTCCCCTCCATTAACTGCCAGGTCATGTGTGATGCCCAGGGCATAATACTGAATGTGTGTGCTGGCTGCCTTGGAAGCTACCATGATTCCCATATCTGGCATCTGACACAGCTGTACCAGACATTTGCCAATGGGGACATCCCTCATGGTCACCTAGTGGGGGATGCTGGATATGCACTGGAGCCATGGCTGATGACACCCATCAGAAATACACACACACACCTGAACAGGAACACCATAATGAGGCACATGCACAAACATGAAATGTAATAGAGCATGTGTTTGGGCTGCTCAAGTCATGGTTCTGGTGCCTGGACTCATCTGGTGGAGCCTTGCAGTACTCACCAACTACATGTACCCAAATTGTCATGGTATGTGCTATGATATGATCCTGCGAAAACAGCTGCAGCAGGAGCAGCATAGGCTCGGGCCAAACATCCCCCCACCATTGCCAAGGCCATCACAGGCAGAGTGTGACTCAGAGGAACAACCTGAGCCTGCCCCAGTAGGCAGAAGGAGGTGTGCCCAGTATGCTTTGTCCTTGGCAAAGAGGCAACGCATATCACATACACTGGCTCAGTAGGAACCCTGGAAATGATACCTCCCTCTGACTCACACATATAGTAAAAGGGATGCCTAACTTGACACTACCTGTTTTCAAACATGTATAGGGAGTGTACTATGTGCATCTGACATAGGCAGCCCTGCAGCACCACCCGAGGCATGATTGCTATGTTTTAAGCAATATAAAGCAGCGCTAAACAGCTTTTACCACTATTTAGCATATGTAAACAAAATTGCACACACTAACTAGCACAACTTTGGGCAATGTTGAGCAATATTGAGCAACGTTCAGCAATGTTGGTTAATGTTGAGCAATGTTGGGCAAGGTAGGCCAAAGTTGGGCATAGCTGAGCAAAAGCAGGTAAACATACTCATATCTGCTTTACTGGTCCTTAAGCAGTCTGGTCTGCCCAGTATGAAAATATAAAGCAGTGACAGGCCTCGAACCCAGGATACTGTGCACTATAGTCACAGTACTGAACCACCAAACCATGACAGCGTTTCCCTGACCAGTCTGTATGAAGAAATGTTGATAAGCCTATGCAAAGTGTCTCATGGAAACCCTGCAGGCACAGCATAATCCCTGATGAGTTATGACACAAAGGTGAGCCCTGCAGTAAAAATATGACTTGATTTTCAACACACATATAGCATAAATTTTAATATTGGGCATGTTCATACACGTTAACAAATGTAGTGGACTTCAGACAGCAACATACTGAAAGGTCACACTGGGCATGCTCACACAGCCCATGACTGAGTACAGCATGGGTTAACTCAGAAACCTCTCACTAATCACCAGTCCTGTCTTGTGCACACAGTTATATGACAACAGACACATATATAATATATTGGAACCCTGTCATAATCAAATATGTACTACAGATACCTAGGTTGTTCATAGAAAGTGGGAAAGCAAAGAAGATAAAAACCTGCAATCAGTATCATTAATAAACAATGTGCACTCCAAACATTATCATAGGTTCATAGGTTCATAGGTTGATACTAGGCTATCTGCCCTAGGGCATTTATAAGGCTAGCCAGAGTGTCTTTGGCTTTCGCCACCCTTTTAGATAAGTAGACTGTGCCTTTGAATAGTAAGTCACACAAGATAGCCCTTTTACAGATAGTTTATTGTGCCTCTGTCTAGCAGGGACCCAGAAGAGATCCCAGGGGTAAACATACGATCTCCCATCTACTCGTCAAGATTTCTCTTGAAGAGGGTCAGTGAGGTGCTCTGCCTAACTTGGACTGGGATTCCGTTCCAGAGTGAGGGGAGCAACTGGGATATGAATCTGTCCCTCCAGCATGTCCTATTTATTTCTGTGCTGAGGTTTGAGTCCATGGAGTGTGTAGCTCTAAGGGATTTGGATATCCTGAGGTTGAGCATGACCATTAATTCTGGGTTGGACATGGCTTTATACATCAGGCACAGATCGCATCTGAGTAGGTGGTAAGCAACTGAGTAGAGCTGGAGTTTCTTTAGCCGAACTGTGTAGGGCATCTGTTTGAGTCCCTTGATCCACTTGGTGAGGTACTTTTGGGGTCATTACAGTTGCTGCAGGTGTCGGGTAAGGTACATCCCAAATGGGGCATTGTATTCAAGTATGGGCCTGATGAGTAGAGGGGCACAATGACCTCTCTTGATCTAGATGTTTAACCTTTCGTGATAAGGTGGGCTATATAGAAGGTCTTTCTAACCACTTTGGCAATGTGATTGTCAAAGGAGAGAATACTATCTACTTGGGTCCCCAAATCCCTAATTACTTCTTCTGTACGTAATGTATTACCACCTTTATGGTATTTTGTGGGCACTTTGTTTTTCCCAAAGGGGATGACTATGCATTTTATGGCATTTAGCTTTAGGCCATGGCTCTGGCACCAGTTAACCATCTCTGTGAGACCCTTTTGGAGGATGCTTGTGTCAGCCAGAGAGTCGATTATGGCACCCAGTTTGCAGTCATCTGTGAACTTGGTCAGCCATAGTCCTGCCGTGTTAGCCTGTACCTCAGAGAAATATATACTGAACAAGATAGGTCCCAGGACTGAGCCTTGTGGGACGCCACTTGTAACTGGTGTAGAGTCTGACATGGCACCTGCAATTCCGACCATGTGGGTGCTATCCCTGATCCAGTTTGCAATCCATCTTGTGACATATGTGTTGATATCTAAGCTGGTAAGCTTATTTATGATGCCCGAGTGGGGTATTGTGTTGAAGGCTTTTGCGAGGTCCAAGTAGGCTGTGTGGACTACCTTCCCTATGTCTATGGCCCTGGTAACTGTTTCAAAGAAGTCGACCAGGTTCAAGAGGCAAGATCTGCCCTTAACAAAGCCGAATTGGGTAGGACCCAGTGTCTGGAGGTTCTTGATGTCTTTGCTTATGTGTTCCATGATGATACGCTCCATAGCTTTCCAGACCATGCTAGTCAGGTTTATAGGGCGATAGTGTCCAGGGTCCATTGTGGCACCACCTTTGTGGAGCGGGACCACTGTTGCTGTACTCCATTCCTTGGGTACATATCCTGTAGTAAGTCTGATATTGAACAGTGACTTTATGTGAGGGTTAAGTTCTTCATGAAGCTTGTGTAAGACACAGCCCGGGACACCGTCCGGTACCATTGATGCTGTTATTGCTTTGGAGAGGGCAGCTGTCACCTGTTCATCTGTGATGTCAGGAAGGCTACACTCTGTTGGGATGGACATTTGCTCTTTTGAGGGGATGGGGGGTGGAATTTGCACTGAACCTGTTTGCCAGGATGTTGGTAATGTCTGTGGGCTCAGTGTATTTTTTGTCATTATGCACTAACTAAGAGCATATCTGGAGTAGCCACCCAGGTTCCTGACATAACTAAAGAAGGCCTTGTGAATGTCTTTAGTGTCTTGTGCAATTTTTCTTTCGAAGTTGGCCTTAGATGATTTTATGAGTGATCATAGTTTCATGCTAGTACTGATCAGAGATGCCTTCCCTTCTTGGGATTTTGCTCTATCATGTAGTAGCCGCCTCCTTTTCATTGTATAGCTTATTTATGGATGGGGTTCACCAGACAGGTCCCCTGCCTTTGGAGGAGTGAGTCCTGGTTTCATTTGGGATAGCACGATCCATGCATTCCTGTAGGTGTCCATAGAATGCGTTTGTAAAGGATTCTGCGGTTTGAGCCGTATTTTCCACTGGCCCGGGGGCTTTGAAGGATACCACCTCGGTTTTGAGAAGTGTGACGTTTGCTTTTGAGAAGTTCTTCACCGAGAATACCTTGGCTGGGTGTGGCGATGGGATATAGATGTCCAGTGAGACAAATGCATGGTCTAACCTTACCAATGAGGGGTATACCTCTGGTATGGAACATAGAGTCCCCATGTTGGTGATGACCAGGTCCAATATGTTTACCCCTCTTGTGGGGGTGGTGACCAGTTGTTCCATAGCATTTGAGTTTATAAATTCTAGGAACTGTTGGCCAACGGTGTTGGGGCTTGAGTAGTATTCCCAGTCAATGTTTGGGTAGTTGAAGTCACCCAATATAATGGTGTTTGGAGAGACCTTCATAATCTCCAGTGTTCTCAGGAAAGCCGAGTGTGGTCCCTGATTTTGTGAGGGTGGTCTGTAGCAGGCTACAAACTGAAAGGCAGTTTTGCCCAGTTGCACATGGATGGTCTCCAATGCTTCGTGCAGTGCTACTAACCTGGAGGTGTGTGTATCTTTGATGTATATGGATACTCCCCCTCTTTTTGTGGTTTGGTCCAGGTTTTGTGGCCAAAAAGCATGGTATGAAGTATAACCTGGTAGTGCTGGGGTGCTTTTGGGAGCCTTGAACTAGGTTTCTGTTACTGCACATATATCGATATTCTCCATACTGAAGAGAGCCTTGAGTGCGTGCATTTTGAGGTGTAGACTTCTGGCATTGGGCAGCATTACCCTTAGTTTCTTTTACCTTGTATCGTCTATGGAGGTGGGTTTGTCTTTTGAGCCTTGCCTAAAAAAGGCACTATGAGGGTGGCAAGAGTCTTAGCCAGTATTCGAAAGCCCAGGGGTGACAGGTGCAAGCCATCCCTAGTGAAGCAACGTGGCTTGTCGAGCATGTCATCCCAGGCTGACAGACACTGGATCCCCTTTGAATGACACCAATACGTCAGGCAACTGTTAAAATTGATCATTTTGTCTTTATACAGTGGCATCATTCTTGGTGATGGTAAGATGCTACACAAGGTCAGGGTCATACTGGCCTGAGCTACATGATCTGAGACCTCCTTCAGGGTGGAACATCTCAGGTCATTCACACAAGCATGGACAATGACAGAGTCATATTTGTCCTTGCTTTGGAGTGACCTGAGTGCATGTGTTATGTGACGGATCCTGGCACCCGACAGACAGCTTACAGTGACCTTCTCCTTGTCCAGCCTGGTGAGTGGGATGTCAGTGTGTCTGACAATAGAGTCACCTATTACAAGTGTATTAGGTGTGTTGTTTAGCCTTAAGGGCAGTGACTGTATGGCACACTGACTTTGTGAACTATGTGATATGTGTGTATTGTTGTGGGGTAGCAGTTGTTTGGGTGTCTGCTTCGGAGGTCTCTGCTCCTTAGGCAGATTTTTATTTAGAGCCTCCGAGTAGGTTTATGTGTGTTTATGTGTTTGGTTTGCTGTTGCTATAGGTCTATGTGAGACAGGATTTGTGGTGTGTGTGGTTACCTTCTCCTGATAGACTGTGCCAGTCATGGATCGAGAGAGCTCAGCCTCCAGTTTGTCCATATAGTTGCATCTCTCACATATATCTGAGTTTGTTGGGAGGAGGAGAGGGTCGTCTGTGTACATAAGGCAGTTGTAACATTGCCTGAAAACTCCCGTATTCACCAGCTGCACTGGAGAGTACACATGGAACTGACCTTTGGACATGTCAGGATATTATGACGAAATACTCCTTTGACTGATCAAAAAGGATCAGTATGGAGTTCAGTGTGTAAAAGCATATAACAGGGGTTTAGTGCTTAAGTTTGTTGGTGTTTTGGAAAGATTATCTGCGAAGGAGTCCAGACAGAACCATGCCACTTCCTTCAGCTATGTCATAAATAGCAATGTACACTCATATATGTCCTGAGTCAGGGCCAACTGTAAATGACTGACAATGCCAACATCCTGTCAGACAGGCCAATACATACATACCCACCTCCCACTGACAAAAGGCCCTATCATCATACCAGGAGATATCACATGTAGAATGGGTAAACAGCTCCTTCCAAAGCAGAAAACATGGCATCAATCGGATTACATTGTTTCCCTATATGTGTCATAAGTGAACTGCAGAACAAACAGACCCTGCACCTGAACAGTCTGTTGAGCCTCACCCTCTCTACAGGATATGAAACCGTTGAGTGGGTTACAGCAACATATGTCACACTCCACAAGTGTTGGTGCACAACAGACCATGGGAACTATAGTCTCATAAGCTTATGAAGTCTGATCTGCAAGGCCATGGAGTCCATCATGATTGAAGTTATAAACAGAGCTATACGAAGCCGACAAACAGACCACCCTACCAACTTTGGTTTGGTCATGGGCAGATCATGGGCAGACTGTTTGAAAGGCAGCCACCCAGGACATACATCACTGAAATGAGCTACACACGTCCCACATAGTCTTTGAATAGCCCTTTTCCAACATCCCAGACACATGTCGTATCCACAAAATCAACAAACTGGGCATAAATATGTATTGTCATATGATGTATTGGCAACTGGTCCACAGATAGATCACACAAGCTAAGAATTGTGGAGTCCTGTTCAAGCTGTTAACATCTGCTGTCCCCCATGGTGCAGTCCTGGGATTGCATAAAACAAAGTGCACACACATTACCATGTCCAGTCTGATGATGTCAGCATCCCACAAATACAGCAGTGGAAATGAAAACTCCCAGTAAAGCATATAGCACATTGTGTTAATGCGTATTTCTCTAGTATCATAACATAGTTAAGTAGGGGTTTGAATTCTGCAATTGCTGTGTGTGTAGGGGGGGTGTGTGATTTCCTTTGAGAGGAGTGCCCTTTTTGGAGACTAGGAAAACACATCAAAAGAGGTATATTCCTCTTTGCCAAGTCTGATGATGTCAGCATCCCACAAATACAGCAGTGGCAGTAAAGGTGCTCAATAAAGCATATAGCACGTCGTGTTAATGCGTATCTCTCTAGTATCATAACATAGTAAGGTAGCGGTTTGAATCCTGCAATTGCTGAGTGTGTGTGTTGGGGTGTATGTTTGTGTGTGATTTCCTTTGAGAGGAGTGCCCTTTTTGGGGACTAGGAAAACACATTAAAAGAGGTAAATTCTTCTTTGCCAAGTCTGATGATGTCAGCATCCCACAAATGCAGCAGTGGAAATAAAAACTCCTTATAAAGCATATAGCGCATCGTGTTAATGCATTTCTTTCTAATATCATTAGGCAGGGGTTTGAATCCTGCAATTGCTGAGTGTGTGTGTATGACACTGTTGATCAATGTGTCTTGGGTTTTGCTTTTACTACTGTATGACATATCAGTGAAACAACAGCATGTGCACTGCACACTTCAGGTATCTGTGTGGCAAATACATATATGTACTTGTCAATTAGTTCATAGGTGTGATGCCTGCTTTCTACATGAATACATCTGTTACCTTTGACAGATTGTGCTGCTGCTTCTCAGACCTTAGGTCACATATGTATGTTTGTGACAAGGCCAGCCACTGTAGTGATCTGTGGCCTAGGTCATCTGTGTCACACACACCCATGACAGTTTCTGTAGAATAGTGTGAGTGAGGGTACATGCCTGGGATATATTTCAGACATGTTCAAACACAACAAAGTCTGTCAATAATGAACATTCATTGCAGGTGTACAACAACTAAGTGGATATGCATACAGACCCCTTATTGCTTATGTGATATACCGAGGGACTTCAGAATACTTTGGAAATGTGAATATCAAAGGACAGATGACATAACATGTGGCTGTATGTACATATCGGTACCCCTTCTACATGTCGTGGGCTACTACCTATGTGGTACTGTCGGGATACTATGTTTAGTAAATGTGGATGACTATGCTATAGTTGGCTTATAGCTTTACAGCATGGGTTGGTCAACAGGTATCTGTCTGTATGATACCCTTGTGGAGGATAAGTGTCTCATCCGGAGAATGCATTGTAGGCCACTGTATGCATTACCAGATGTGGATGGGCATATCCCTACTGTGTTTGCTTGTACCTAAGAGGGCTACATGCCAAACAGGATTGGTCCCAGGAATGGCTGGCGGTCAGTACCACTGGTTACTGGTATAGTATTGTACCGGAAGGATCCAAATGCTACTGTGTTTCCTACATGTGTGTGTCAGTTGTCAAGACATCAACTAACGATTGGTTATAGTCAGGCTGTTGAGGTTGTGTATACTACCAGACTGCAAACCAATACTAACAGTATCACCCACAGCATAGTGTCAAACCATGTCATACACACATGTGTACCCAAGTTAAAACATATGTGTAGTAAAATGCATACTGGCCAGCAATAGAAACTATGAAGTGTTAACACTGTGTAATACAGGGCATGTCACCCTTCCCATGTGTCCACTATGCACATACATGCAGACAGTGCACCTCCACCATGTTCACAAATGTACATCTGCAAATCTGTACAGCACACATCACACCCATACTGTCCACTCACCAACACATGCTGCCAGAACTATACACATCAGCCAAGTGGCACATGGGTGGATAATCCATTTTTGGAATTAACACTGGTGTAAACAATACTACATTGACAATCATAGCTTTAATGCATCATGCCTGCTCAGATATACATACAAGTATATCATTACACTATACTGTTGACAACATGCTAACATTGCTACACTGCTATTAAGTCATCCTGTGCATCAGCACCATGTTAGCCTGTTCCTGCATCAATGTTACAGATGACAGGTGGTGGCACAGTTTCACCATATGCACAGGATGTGTTGTTGGTTTGCCAGAGCCCAACATTGACCCATCCAATCAACATGTATGTGTGTGTGTGTGTGTGTGTGTGTGTGTGTGTGTGTGTGTGTGTGTGTGTGTGTGTGTGTGTATGAGAGGGACAACAATACAGCATGGGTCGATGTTGATGTAATGTGTGTGTGTATGTCTTAGCCCTAGGTGTTTGGTTTATGTGTGTGTGTCTGCATGCACACAGTTTCACCATGTGGCTGCCAAATACGGGAGATTGTGGGACAGCCACAGACTGTACCTGCCAGGCTGTACAGATCACCGTCTCTGGCCACAGACACAGTACCTGTGCCTGCCAGGGGTGTCACGAACAGTATTGGGTACTAAGCCAGACTGGGCACTATCATCAGAGGCAGAGGGATGTTGACTGGACCCATGTCCCTGCTGGGACTGGCCAGAGCCATGTGCACATGGTCTTCTAGGATGGTCTAATGACAGCCCAGCCCTAGCATTGCTGGGGCTGGTACTGCCACTATGGGAGTGGCTGTGACTTGTGTGTCATCCGTGATGACTGCTAGCTGATGATGTTGCTGGCATACGTCCACGTCGATGTCTCAGCCATCCTGCACTGTCCTGGCACATGGACATGACATTGTGGAGGACATCTAGTGTCTACCCCCAATGTCTATCAATGACCTTGGTGTAATTACGGATGGCACCAACAAGGTCACGGATACTGTCATTGATAGCGGTGTTATGGGCCCTCTGCACCCTTAGTCCCTGTCTGGTGTACCGTTCCATACGTGCCTGTGCCTGCATTACAGCCCAGAACATACCTGAGGTTGTAAGACCTGTGGAGGCAAGTCTGCCAGGGGCATTACGACCAGCAGTGCTCCCACGAGAACCCTTGGACAGCAGCCTTTGTGGTACTGTTCCAGGAGTCTGGGTATGGCTGCTGTGAGGAGACGCATGTGCCATAGATACCACACTATACTGGTCAATGCCTACTGTATGCTGTCCCTCAGCTAAGGCCATTGGTGATGAGGGATGTATTGGCAGTATGAATGTGCGCATAGATGGGGTGGAAAGATGTGTACTATCGATTGGCGGACTAACGACAGACCCAGTCATACCTGCCTGTGCCAAAACACATGTATCATCATTTCCACTATTTGTGGCAGTGACTTCAGGTTCCCTGCTGCACTCAACCAACACAACCTCAGCACCTGTGAGAGGAAGACAGGAAACACACTTTACAATCTGTACATGATGTTAGCACACATGAACACATGCACACATGCACACATGCACACATGAACACATGAACACATGAACACATGCACACATGAACACATGAACACATGCACACATGAACACATGCACACATGCACACATGAACACATGCACACATGCACACATGAGCACGAACACATGAACACATGCAAACATGCACACAAATACACTACTCAATAAGGTTGACACACACACACCAACAGCAATCCAGAACATACTCATTAGTGGTTGATGGTGGAGTACAGTATCACAAGCCAAAGAATCCTATCACATGTGTCAGCATGCAGGATATGTGTTGCTCAACAGCATGCAGTGCGAGTGTAGAGAGTCCTTGTTAATAACATTATACATGTCTTTGATGCATGTGTGTTGTTCATTGATTGGCCTCACCCTGGAACACAATGTGTACATGGACACAACATTGCTGTGCAAGTATTAAATGCTTTCCAATGTCCTGTGCACTATCACTGATAGGTATACATACCATGTCTGGATGCACACAACTATCAGGTATATAGCAATGAATGCTATGTGTAGTACTGTAGTTACTGTAACTGGATGTAGTGTAGTACCATGAGACATCATCAGGCAACATCATGTGGTCACTCAAGGCCACTAATGTGTGCCACGCTGACCACTATTTTGCTGTGCCTGAACTGCAGCACTTTGTCTACATTAACAATTTTCACAGGCAGTTGTTACATGGGTATGTAAGATGTTCAATAGGGAGCATTGCCTAACATGAATGTGTTGTGTGTTGAAGAGTGTCGCACCACCCCATGATAGGTCTCTACCCCTCAGGTATAGTATGTGTGCTGTGTGGATGACATTTGGGATACCGGAGTCTGACCTTACAGCAGGTGTCTAAATAGGCCATGTGTATCATATTAACGCTGACTGCGTATGGCAATGTGGTGTATGTTGTGTGCATGTGTATTGACTCTGCCTATACAATGTCCACGACAGTGTACCACAATTGTTTGGGATGCTCTGTGTATTGCATGTGTTTGAGGCAGCTGTTCATGTTACTGGAATGTGCAGAGTCCCACAGAAAACATGCAGAGCATGCATTATGTGTAGGTGTTTTAGATGTGTATATAGCCTACAACTCACCTATGACATGCACATGTTATTTGCTATATTAAATGTAGAACACTCACCAGCATGGGTCTGCTGTCTTGCTGTCACACCAGAGGGACCTACAAGGATATGAGACAGTTTGTCAGTGTCAACAACTATGGCATTGCTGCTGTGAGTTTGAAACTTTACAGTAGTACAACATGTGACAGTCACAGGCGTACAGATTATGTTCCAAATTATCAGTATTGCACAACACCAGGCTCCACATCTTCTAAATACACAGTACACATCTGACATATGCATGTTTTAATAATTGAGCTAACAGTAGTCTACAAATATGCCATGTTACTTGCACGCTCTGAGTCGACTTGCTGGGTGACTCCGGCCTCCATGATGACACATGTCTGTTGTAGTGGTTGGCTAGGAGCCACCATGCTGAGGAGCAGCTCTTCCACTCTGGTGAGGGGCGGATGTGATGCTGCACCACCACCTGTGGCAAGCTGTTGGCTGTGGACATTGGAGGCATGCTGCCGGACATGTCTAATTAAATCACTGCAGTGATGGCATACCTGCTCATAAGTCTGGTTATGCATGCCTACGTCATTAACCTGATGGACAACATCTTGCCACAGTGCAGTGCACCCATGCTGGTCCTGGCTGGTTCTGGAGAACAGCAGAGTGTGATGGTGTAGTAGGGCATCTCGGAGTATTTCCTCCTCTTCAGGGGAATACGCAGGTTTGTGATTTTGAGACATGTCCCTGGAAGATAATAAAACAATAAATGTGAGCAAGTCATGTGTCACACTTAACATTCTAAAGTACAGACATAAATGAAATGCCATATATAGCAACCTATTGGCTGTCAGTAGATACACACTTTTAATACCACATATCAGTGCTCAGCCCACAACTGCCTGACAGTGCCTGGCACATTCTATATATTAAACCATGTTCTGCACAGCAACAAAGTGAAACCAGTATGTAAGACTATACAACAGTACATGGCACACTGTATGTGACACAATGCACCACCTCACCACAGGAGATATATATCAAGCTAATGGATGAAGAAAAATGTCATCCATTGCAATGAATGTAAAGTACAATTACAGTATTACCATTATAACATAGTAGTCTCTGATGCCAACCCCCTGCCTAACATATGTGCACAGTTGTTGATAAAGGTGGCATACTGCTGTACTAGACTATACATGTTGCTAGATACACACGTATACCCTGTAACACAGACATGATTGAGGGCATTGTACAGGCATAATTACACACACATAAGACAGACATACATACAACACACAAATGTATGCCAACACAGATGAACTTTACCTGTGTACCATACAGTACTGTGTGTCACTACTTACAAAACCTTATGCCTGAGGTATGTAATCTGTGAGGACTACAGGGAAGACACAAAACAGTGTTTCCAAGCAATGTGAACATACACCATGCTGTACTGATTAGGCCTACAGCTTCAGGTAGTACTACAGTTCATATGGGAGTTGGATTCACCAGCAGTATCACTCACTAAGCATACATGTATTGCTTTAGCCTACAATGGGACACCATAGTCGACAACAAGGTACTACATCACACCGTATGCCATACTACTTATTCTGCCTAGCAATAGCATACACATCTTTTGCTGGGATCACAGCTACGACACAAACTACCATGACAGAAACAAATTCACACTAAGCTATCACACCTTTACATATCTTGCACGCATTCACCAACACATTCACCATCACACTCAGTCAACCTCACATAGCAATTATTGCCCTAAGTACATGTGTGTGTGCTTCGTGTCATGGGTAGGTAATACGCTATTGTCCCTAGGGCCTACATCAGCCTAGCCATATGCTACCCTGGCCTTTGACACACATGTAATTTAATTTCACTTGCTGCTGTCAACCAGAGCCACAGAAGTGATTCCCGGGGTGTATTTCCTATCTCCCAAACAATCATCAGGAGTATTTATGACAACTGCTAATGAGGAGCTTTGTTTGCTATTGATAGGTGGTTTGTTCCAGAGTATGGCATGTCTCTGAGTTAGGACTCTATCCCTCCAGCATGTGCTGTTTAGTGAGCTGACAAGGTGTGGGGCTCTAGAGCGTGTATCTGGGAGGGATTGTAATATGTTTACGTGGAGGATGTCCAACAGCTATGGGTGTGACATAGCTCAGTATGTTAGGCAGTGGTCACCTCTGGGTAGGTGCTATGCAACACAGTGTAGCTGTGGTTTTGTGAGTCGGTCTACATAGGGCATCTGTTTGAGGCCAGTATTACTCTTTGTGAGGTATGTCTGCGGCCTTTCCAGTTGCTGTAATTGGCATTGTACTCTCCAATGGGTTTTAAGTGTGATAAGTAGAGGGGAACACTGACCTATGTTTCCCTAGATGACACACCTTTTGTGATGACATGTACCACATAGACAGAGTACATGACCAGTGTGGCACTGTAATTATCAAAGGGGAGGCTACTGTCCACCTGTGTCCCCTGTTCCCTTATCACACCTTCAGTGTTAGGTAGACTACCACCTATGTGGTAGTTAATGGGTACAGTGTTCAGGTAAGAAGGGATGGCACTGCAGTGTCAACACTGAGCTTCAGTCCATACCTTGGTTGCCAGGCACCTGTCGCAGTAACTATGCCCCATGTCTCTCTCCCTCTATCTATATATATATATATATCTACATGTATATATATATATATATATATACATGTAGATATATATATATATATATAGATATATATATATATATATATATATATGTGTGTCTATATATATCTATATATATATATATGTATATATGTATATATATCTACATATATATATATATATATATATATATATATATATATATATATATATATATATATAAATACACACAAACATACATACACACATACATATAAACATCCATTGCTGTACATATAGATGTACATATAGGCACATATACAGTCTACTATTCATGGTGGGAATATCACTTATGCAACAGTTGTGAGATATACAGTGATGTAATAATATTGCACAGTATTGTGCAGACTGCATTGAAGGTGTCCTCAGCCCATGTAGCTTTGGCAGTCCTCACTGGCTACAACACTGCAAAACTGACAGAGCATACCCACAGCGTTTAACCACCACATGTCATAAACCAGCACTGCATGCTATTTTCTTTTCCACACAGTACAACCTACATAGAAATATGCACATAACAACCTTCAACAACGTATATATGTACACCCTTCACAAACAGTTGCAGTATGTCCCTTGCCCTATGCACATGTACAGATACATACAGATACGTACTGCTGCCACATATGGATGATTTACAGTATGTAGAGTACTCTTCATAAACATCTACTACATGCCAGCATATACATATGTGTTACATACCTTTCTTGCTGTGTTCCGTTTGTTTTTAATGGAAATGAATTTTTTTTGTATCTCTGTCTGTTGCTCCTTCTTTGTCTGTGTTTCTCTGTCTGTCTGTGTCTGTGTCTCTGCCTCTGCCTCTGCCTCTGTCTCTGTCTCTCTCTCTCTCTCTCTCTCTCTTTCTCTTGCTGCAATGAGATTATTGCATGTGTAGACAGCAAGTACAGCCTGCTTTTCTAGGTATCTGCACATGTGCATGTGATGGCTTTTGCTCCAAATGGTGCCCACCATTTACTAATTGCATGCAGCCTGGTGTGTGGTAATTGCACTACTCACTGTCATAGCAGCCCACTGCTATAAAATGCTAGGTTAGGTAGGCATAGCCCTTTCAACTTTCCAAAGTAGGACCCATGCTTGTTTGCTGTGTACACCATTGTGTCAGTCAGAATGTTGGTATACTTCTTATCTCTGAAGCTAGGGTTTTAGCCAATGATTTGCATGTTGTACTCAAACCTGGATGTTGTTGCTTCTAGTACACACTTGTCAGTGTAGAACTTTACTCACCCCTCCACATACTTACACAAGATACATGGGAGTATGTACTTTATTTCCTAATTAGACAATTAACTGATACTGTGTGGGGTTTGTAAAGTGCTACTGTAACATTATTTCCAGCTAGAATGGCTGGTTCTCATTTCACAGTCATGTCATGCAATTCCACAACAACTGCTGGTAAAGATCCACAGAACAAGAATTGTGTTATGACATTCCTATTTTCCCTTTACATTCACTCATTGTAATGCGTGATATATTTATTACAGCACCAACATGTTGTAAATCTACTGTGGCCTAGTGGTACTTCACGCAGTCTAGTGTGTCCAAGGTCCGGGGTTTGAGACTGACAGAGGTGTTTTATTGTGCTGCTCAGCAGAACAAGGGCCCTGCCATGCAGAATGACTAAGGCACTTTTAAGCAGTTGTAAGCCGGTTTGTGCGGGTTTGCGTGACGCTTAGCAATACTTAGCTAAGCGCACACATGCGCACACTCATGCAAGCCCGCTAACTACTGCTTAAAAGTGCTTACTCTCGCTAACCCTCGCGCTAATTTCTTTGAAAGTAAAGAAAATGGGGAGATAGAAAAGTGGTGAAAAAGGGGGCACAAAGAGGGAAAGACAGTAGGGAAATAAGTTCGGGATGTGCAGGACAGTTGTAGGGAAGGTCCATGGCTGCCCATTTCTTTACCAACAACAGCTGTGCATATGCAATATATCTGGTGTGAAATTTGAAACCTTCCACCCCTGAGAGATGGGTGAGGACAACAAAGTCTGTTGTACTGCCAATTATAATTATCAGTTTACATGTCCAGCGGACATGTGTGTGAAATGGGCAGATATATATGGGCCGTAATTCTTTTGTGGGGAACAGATTGCCCTTTTATTTATTTATTAATTTATTTTCAGGTGAGAGTGGAAAGTGAGGTAGAGGAAGTAGGTATATTTGGGGAGGTAGGTTGGGGAGGTAAGCAGACAAGACAAACAAGATGCATACAGGGGTGGAGTATGACACATGGGGGGGTGAACACATTTGATGGGGATGGATGCTTGGAAATTGCAAGCCCATGAGCTCACAGATGGTAACAGTGGAACTGACATCCCGACCCATGGACAGTCACCACTGCACCTTCACAGCCCTGAGGGTGGCTGTGCTCGGGGCTGTGTAGGAGGGGCAGGCTCATCCATGAGTTGCGCCACTCTTGCCTCGAGCTGGCATAGGGGATCAGCGACTGAACACTGGATCTCCCTATGCACCACAGCCCGGACCCTTTGGAGAGTGACAGGTGGCCCTTCTCCATCCATGCTTGCATGGGGGGATGAGCCCCATCCCCTGCAGTGCTTCCACCTGAAGGTGGCACAGGACCAATGGAGGAGGGGAGCCCAGGCTGGGCACCATACCTGCTGGTGCCAGGTGCAATCGCCAGCTGAGGAGGGACAGGTGAGTCAGCTGGGACCAGCCTTCCTATACGTTCTGTGATTAGGTGTGTTTAATTACAACATAAACAACAGCATTCCATATTAGTTGTAACAGAATGCAGTAATACTCCCATTAACCCAACACACCAAGGTTCCAACAGTTGAACAGCAAGCATAACACATGCATATATTGAATGACAGTGGACATTCCAACGGCATGCAGGGATGATCGGTGGCAACAGGCCACCCAGATTGTGGTGTTTGAACAGGGCACATGCATCAAAGTAAATGCAGATATTTATAGAACAATAGGACATATGTCCCAACAAATGTTTTGAGATTAGACATACCCATTGAGGTGTGGAATTGCATATTGTTTATGCACATACAGTAGGGTGTAGAAAGAAACCTCAATTAACATCTTATAAGTACTTTTAGTGTACACTACATTCCTATTGACTGCAGGTGTATATCCCCTACATGTATTATTATACTTGGCAACATGCATTAGGTTATGTAATTGGTTTGGCTAGTTCATTCTATACCTGACCTATATCTGACATACTAACTGTCCAGGATGCAGATGTTACTGCTACATAGTTATTTATTTTATTTATATTTCTATATCTACATATCTGGATGTGTTCACGTGACATTTTCAGTTAAATTTCTACAGAACCCTACATTTCGTGTAGCACACTCACATTTCAGGGGAACACATTAATAAGCTACTCGTATGCCAGATTTACTTATGCATGCCAGCCATTAACTGACTGTTGAGGACTGTATATATGCTTCACAGATACTGGCACTTCCGTCATCCACTTTATATGGGACTGCCCAACTGTGGGTTGACAGCACTTATTACAACAGTACTATTTGTATAATGCAAGGGTACAACAACATTTCAAAGTAAGTGACACAGACACACTCCAAGTATTATACCTTTATTATTTACATTACACACTTTTCTATAGGCTCTCTCCTTTATTTGACATTACAGTGTATACAGAAGACATATTCAAGACATATTATACCTTTATTAATAGGTTACCACACTGTTTTTCAGGCTCACTCACTTATTTTATATGACAGTAAATGCAGAGGTATTATTCCGGACTTATTTTACCTTTCTTAATGGGTTACTACACTCTTTTTCTGGCTCTCTGGCTTATTTTATATAACAGTACATGCAGAGGAATTATTCAGTGCATTTTATGGCTGTATTGGGCTACAACACTTTCTTTCAGGCTCTCTCACCTATTTTATATAACAATACATGCAGAATAATTACTAACCTCCCTGGTGGTGCAGCCTTAGCAGCTTATCTGCATAGGCTTGCTGATTCACAGCATGGACACCTGCAGCTGTGAAGTAAATGAAGGGATATTGAGACATACCTATCCATTGTATAGACTAAATTAGCATGTCTTACATACTGCATTCCATGGCTACCTACTCAGTAGTGGGGCAGCTTGCATCCCACGGGCCTCCTCTATCCATCGGTTCAGTTGGTTCTGCTTCCATCTCTTCAGGTCTGCATAGTGGTCACGGACCTGCTCACCAGTCCGAGGAGCACCTGTGGCACTGGTGAGATCATGAGCTAACCGGTTCCAAGCCTCTGCCTTATACTCCATTCCTTGGAACTGGCCCTGCAGGAGTCTTGTCTCATGATGGTGGACAAGGAGCCAAACCATGTATTTTGACTTCTCGATGCCACAGCGTTGCGCTAGAAATTGTGTATCCTCTCCAGCACCAGCCATTCTAACTGCAGATGGGAGCTACAATCAGTTATGGTGAGTATTCCCACCTATGGGGCTTAAATATGCCGCATTTCCCGCACTTTTTTGTGATTGGCCATTTTTGAAAATTCTCGGTTGACTGCAGACCTGTTTAGCAATGGTTAATCTACCATTTATAAGTATATGTATGTTAGCAGTGGCTGTTTATCCTAAGCTGTTATGGCTTAGTGGTTCAGTACTTTGATTATGGTGCAGTGTCCTCGGTTCAAACCTTGTCATTGCTTTTTATTTTACTACTGTCCAGACAGGTTAGGGGGTGTGGCTGTGTTTAGGCAACTTTGCTCTACGTTGCTCCACGTTGCCTGACGGTGCGCTGGTTGGTATGGTGCGCACCTCCGCACAAACAGATTGTGCTAAGTAAAGTGCTACTTAGCTATGGGCAACTATATTGCGCTGGGTAAAGCTCTGCTTAAGTACGGGCACCTATATTGCACTGGGTAAAGTGCTGTTTAGCTATTGGCAAATATATTGCGCTGGGTAAAGTGCTATTTAACTATGGGCAACTAGATTGCGCTGGGTAAAGCGCTGCTTAACTACGGGCAGTTATATGTCAGAATCCTTTATAAATATATATTTTGTTCACTGATACATAGGCCATTTCAATGCTTTTTAGTAAAATTTTATTCATATATGTCAGGACTTATTTCATATACTAATTTAAAACATAAAATAGAAAGGGGAGTGGTGGGACTAGAACCATGAACGCCTCCTGTTTGTGTGAAGGCTCTACCACTATGCTATTGCTATTTGACTTAATTTGCATAAACATTCCTTATTATGCTCTTCAATGTCGACATTGCTAACTGCAGCTAAGCAATGGGCACACTTGCACAAACACATGCAAATTCGGGCAGCTATATCGGGAATTAGAAAAAAAAAATTTAAAGTTTTACTTTTTATTACTGTGCTGGGGGTTTACAATGTGAGGGAGTGTAGTGTTGGGTACGTAGACATTTGAGTGGACTCCCTCATGTGTGTTGACATTTCACAATTCAGACTCTTGCAGGGGCATGGACCTTTGGACTGCTCGGCAGTCAGACATGCCCCCTGCCTTCCTGCATGATCCGTGTTAGACTTGGAGTGGAGTCAGCATGCCCTCATGAATATGCATGGCACGCTGACGTCATACCGTTCAAATGCAGTTTCCGAGTAATACTTATTTAGTCTTACACGGAGGATTTGTGAATCCGGGGGGGTCTGTCATGATGTTTTGGACATGAATGAACATTTCTTACCTGTTCCACTGCTGTTCCTGGAACTGTGTCTAGCAACATTTTGTCAGGTATCTGTCTGGACACTTGTCAATTTTTCTTTTGATTAGAGGCTTCTTTTTTAACAAAAACATCTGTATTGAATTATTATGACATAGGGAATTGTACATTTATATTAATGAAAATGAACCATATCAACATATTTTCAGTTGCAAACACTATACATCACATGTAATATTCTATCCAGTGATTGTCGTCAAACACATTACCTAGCTCATTCAGTTCCTGCCTTCGTTTAAACCTCATTCCTCCTCCAATACATTATTTTGTATGCATTGTTCTCACAGTTCCCATGTTTTTCTATATAATTTTCTCCTACCCTTTTCTAAAGATTACACTTCCATTTTTTTTTATCTCTGTTACTATATTCGCACTTTGGACATATTGATTGCAAGCAAATGTTTCAAATCTCCTTATTAACTTTTTTCTTCATTAAAAAAGTGCACATAGCATTTCATATGTATCACCCACTGCTGCTGTTCTTTATTGCACTCCCACTCAGTCTTTTTCCTTCCAAGAAGACAGGCATCTCAGTCTTTATTCATAATAATATATTAATCCACAGCATACCCGTCAGCCTCTTAGTGCAAGAAATCTGGATGAAGCCAAAAATAAAGTGTGTGTGAGTGTGTGTGTGTGTGTGTGTGTGGGGGGGGGCAATATTAGGGACACATTTAAAATATTGCTCTTATAGATTTAAAAAGTTGATAAAATAGCAGGTTTTCCATCAGCATGCATTTTCTGAAGGATATAAAGTCTGAAACTCAAATTTCTTCTATAATTTAATGACTTTGACCTCAATGATTTGCTAAAAAAACATATTTTTGAGCAACAAACAAAACATATGAGTTAAAAATCTTTATTTTCTGTGAAAATCTAGACAGCTGGGTACTATGCTCAGCAGTATTTTTCTTTCGGTCTGTCATTCAGTGGAATCGCAATTTAATGTTGTAGTAAGGATGTACAGGAAGACAGTCCCCTCCTTAGTCTATGTCAGGCCATACCTTCATTACTATGTGCAGCCATATATGAGGCCATATAAGGGCAGGTACATCAGTCTACTGGATGTTTGGGGAGAGAGGATATGACCAAACTAGAGGAGCTGGTACTCTTTTTTTTAAAGTGAAAGGTAAACTAATCTTGTTATGGCAGGGAACGAAGGGCTCATATTAAACAGTGACCAGGATGAACAGAGATGATGGCAGGCCAGTATAAGTAACAGATTGTAGAGTTAACTGCTTCCTGGCTCTCTAAAAGTGTTTCTTCCTAGAGAGGGTTGTGCACCCATGTAGTGTACTACTGGAGTTTGTATTGAAAGAATCCCAAGAAGTATGTAACAGGACATGTGACAGGTGGGAAGAAAGGAAGGGACAAGAGGGATAGAATGTTAAATGTACTTAAAGGGGTGTATTACATAGGCTTATTGCCTCTTGCCATTAAGTAAATTTCATGTAATGATGATAGACATATGGCTTGTAAAAGAGCTTTTCTGTTTTGTAATTTTTTAAAGCTGAGCAAGCACCTACGTACCAGTGCTTTTCTCTAAACTTTTCATTATGTGTTGTACAGGCTGAACTGTCCTCTCAGCTCCACCATTAACTCTGTGAATTACGGAATATATTGAGACAGGCATGGCTCTAAACATATCTTGTGCTCCATACTTGCATAATGTGAGGCATCACATGAGATGACCACTTTAGCTCTTATACGCAGTCATTAAACTGAAACAGATGTGTTCCTTATACATAGTGAGTAACAAACGTTTGTTTCTTTAATTGTTGCATGTGTTACACAAATAAAATCTGAAACTTCCTGCTCAGTTTGGATTGCTATGCCTCCTAAGCAGATCATGGCACATATTCTTTCTTTGCACATCTCCAGTTCTTAGATGTGACTCATATTCTTGCCAACATCTATTTTCTTACATGGCGGGATCCTTTCTTATCTGCTTCAAACATCAGGTGTTGCATGCCGCTATTCTCTTTTCCTTTTTAATCCTTTACTTACAGCAGACTTTTGATCTTGGGAGCTTTTTACTGACATATCTTGATAGTATACCTACCTCTCAATAACAATAAGAGCAATAATGAAACAATAGTGAAACCCTTTAACCGCCTTTCTCTCACAGTCAGCTGTGGAATTAGATGTCATCCTTTTCATTGTAGCCCTAGTAGTTGAGTGCTGCTTCATCAAGTCCCAGTGCGCAAAAATGTCCAGCCATTGACTATACATATCAATATACATACATACATACATATGTACGTACGTACATACATACATACATGCATACATATGGTCACACACACATCTGTCTATCTATATTTTTACCATGGAGTTATTTTTTATATATCTGTATCTGTCTATCTATCTATATATATATATATATATATATATATATATATATATATATATATATATATATATATATATATATATATATATATATATATATATATATATATATATATATATACACACACACATAAATATATATATGTATATATATCAGTTACGAGAGCTCTGCACCCCCTCCCCCCTATGGGTGTTGCAAAAAACATGTTTATGTTTTTTTTTGGGGGGGGGGTTGGAGCATTGCTGGTTTGAAGAAATAATGAGTTTAGATAAGCTGTATTTGATACATTAGGTTTAGATAAGTTGAGTTGTAGATAAAGTTACACACACATATATATATATATATATATATATATATACCCCAGCCATAAACAAACTCTACAACAAAAGGAGGAAGCTACTACAAGATAGAGCAAAATCCTTAAAAGGTAAGACACCCTTGATCACTATAAGTAAAAAACTAAGAGCTCTCATAAAATCATCCAAAGCAAATTTTGAGAGAAAAATAGCTAAAGACTCAAAAGACAATCATAAGGCCTTCTTTAGCTATGTTAGAAACCTGGGAGGAAACTCCCAGATATGCTCAGAACTAGTTCAAAATGATGTGAAGATTACTGATCCTACAGACATTGCCAACATACTGGTTGACAGGTTCAGTGCAAACTTCTCCCCCCTCCCCCCCAAAAGGAGAGATATCTATACCAAGCGATTGCAGCCCCCCAAACATCTCCAACGCCCAAGTGAGAACTGCTCTCTCCAAAGCAAAAAACACAGCATCCATGGGACCTGATGGTGTCCCCGGCTGTGTGCTCCACGAACTCAACGAGGAATTAAACCCACAGCTAGGACAGCTGTTTAATCATAGTCTTACCTCTGGATACGTGCCCAGGGAGTGGCGCACTGCAACTGTGGTCCCACTTCACAAAGGCGGTGCCTCCACCGACCCTGGAAATTACCACCGCATTAGCTTGACAAGCCTTATCTGCAAAGCCATGGAGAGGATCATAATGGACCTCATAAATAAAGACATAGGGAATTTGCAGACTTTGGATCCATCCCAGTTTGGCTTTGTCAAAGGCAGATCATGCCTTCTAAACTTCGTTGACTTTTTCGAAACAGTCACCAAAGCCATTGATGAGGGAAAGGCAGTCCATACAGCCTACCTCGATCTGGCGACGGCCTTTGATACAATACCCCACTCGGGTATCATTGAAAAACTCATCAGCTTAAATGTTAACCCATACATCACAAGATGGGTTACAAACTGGCTGAGTGACAGAACCCACAGGGTCAGAGTTGCTGGCGCCATGTCAGACTCAAAGCCTGTCACAAGTGGTGTACCACAGGGCTCAGTCCTGGGCCCACTCTTGTTTGGCATCTACTTTTCTGAAGTACAAGCAAACACAGGAGGGTTATGGCTGACAAAGTTTGCAGATGACTGCAAACTGGGCGCCATAGTAGAAAACACATCTGACACAGATATCCTTCAGAAGGGTCTCACAGAAACGGATAACTGGTGCCAGAGCCATGGCCTAAAGTTAAATGCCAAAAATGCATAGTCATACCCTTCGGGAAAAACAAGGTTACCCTAGCTACCAAATAGGTGGCAATCCACTGAGTACAGAAGAAGTTATCAGGGACCTGGGGACCCAGGTTGATAGTAGTCTGTCATTCGACACCCATGTAGCTAAAGTAGTTAGGAAGACCTTCTACATTGCCAACCTTATCATGAAGGGATTCTCATCTAGATCAAGGGAGGTCATAGTCTCCCTATACTCATCACTCATCAGACCAATGATTGAGTACAATGCCCCATTCGGAATGTATCTGACCCAACACTTGCAGCAGCTGGAGAGGCCACAAAAGTTCCTCACCAAAAGGATAAAGGGTCTCAAACATCTGTCCTATGCTGCCCGACTGAAAGAACTCCAGCTCTATTCAGTCGCCACCGCTTGCTCAGAGGTGACCTTTGCCTAACATACAAGGCCATGTCAAACCCAGATTTGATGAATATGCTTCACCTCAAAAAATCTAGATCCGTCAGAGCCACAAGGGCGGGAGACTTAAACCTCGACACGGCTATTAATAGGACGTGCTGGAGGGATAGATTCATCACCCAAAGACTCCCTATGCTGTGGAATAAAATCCCGGTATATGTGAGGCAGAGCACCTCACTGGCCTTGTTCAAGAGAAATCTTGACCAATGGATGGGAGATCGCAGATATACCACAGGGATTACCTCAGTGTCACTGCTCAACAGAGGCACAGCAAAATAATGGGTATAGTTCCCCATACTAAAGGGGGTTGTAGCGAATGGATGAAAGCCTACATAGTGTGTGTGTGTGTGTGTGTGTGTGTGTGTGTGTGTGTGTGTGTGTGTGTGTGTTTAAGCCACAAAACTATGGGCTAGGCTTGTAAATGCCCTCGGGCAGATAGCCTAGTATGAACCTATGAACCTATGAACCTATATATATATATATATATATCCAAGAACAAAGCCCAACTGGATGTAGCGTGGTAACTCTTCAAAAAATCAGTAAAAAGCGTTTATAAAAACAAGCAGCGTTTAATAACAAAAACGTAACAAATAACGTTAGCGCTATCGAGGTTTCCCTCTTCTTCAGACGTTATACATTCAAAAGCATCTAACCTCAATTTATGTCCCTTTTCAAAATACATCATTTCCTTAGACCTACAGCTGAAACATACATCATTTCCTGTCATCTTGAATAGACCTGTCTACTAATAAAAACAATGTTGCATAACATAAATATGTTCTATTCATACATATTGCATATATAAAAACTGTACAACCTTACACTAATAAATACATAGTATAATATACAAAACATGACAAAAATAAAAATAAAATAATAACAATAGCATGATTACTAATAAATATAAATATAAGATCAAAGTAAATCGGTCTGATTGACAATGGGCCTAGTTCTTGATAGACCTAGTTTTTAATTTGGGCTTAAGCGGTACGAAGTCATTCAGACCTCGTCCACGGTGGGCTGCCAACCTCAGAATCCACTCGGATTCTGCTAACTCAGTGGAATTCACTAAATCACCACCCCTGATCCTGACTGGCAGTACTTGTAGCACTTGAAACAAAAAGTCATGATTCTCATTCTGAATCCTATGCTTAGCAATTGCACTGTATGTGTCGGATCTCATGAAACAGTAGGAATGGTCCCTGATTCTTTCGCGTAGAGACCTATTGGTCTTCCCCACGTAAAACGCGAAACAAATTTGGCAACAAGCCACATATACCAGATTCCTAGTACAGCAATCTGCTCTACACCTAATCTCCCATAACCTACCGTCATTGGGGTTCCTGAAGAACCTTGATCTGTCCACATACTTGCATTGTGCACATGAACCACAAGTGCTTGTGCCAAGATCTAGTGGTGACACACTATTCCAACCATTCCCATATAAACTGGGAAAACATAAAATCTGCTTCAGATTATCAAGATTGTTATAGGTATATCTAGGACAATTGCCCACAATACTCTGAATTTCATCATCGGCTGTTAGAATATTCCAATGGTCAAATAAAACCCTTTGCACAGCCTGCACATCTTTGGCATATGGTAAAACGACAGGTAACCTCACGGGCACAGATGGCCTAACTGTAGTAGTACTCTCTGTATAAGACACAGAGTAATAGGGTCTCCCCCTGCTCTGTCTTAACCGAATGGTTTGATTCATAGTAGAATTCAAAAGGAACTTGTCATAACCTCTACTGGTAAAGTTATTCTCCAAATTCTGCAATTCTTTATAGAACACATTGTCATCAGAGCAAAGTCTAGATGTTCTTAAGACTTGCCCTTTGACGATGTTATTGAATGTTCCTGGATGATGCATACTGTCTGTGGCCAAATAAGTGGGCCTGTAACAATCCTTCCTGTGTATCCTAGTTCCTAGTTTACCTGACTCTTTATAAATAGTAGTATCTAAATAATTGATCTCATATGCAGAGTGCTCAAATGTGAACTTCAAAAAACAATCTAGATTGTTCACATGGGTAAAAAATGCCTCTAATGATTCTACAGTACCAGCCCATAGGAGAAAGAGGTCATCTACAAAACGTCTATAAAAGACGATGCTGGAACAAGTAGAGATGACCTCCTTCTCCCATGCCACCATCACCAAATTGGCGTACGAGTTGGCACAGCTGGTACCCATGGCAACTCCTGTAGATTGCCTGTATGGTTGTTCCATGAACAAAAGAAATTGTTCTCCAACACTGTTTCTAACAACAATGTCAATAGATCTGTCTCAGTTTCAGAGAACATCTCCCTAACAGTTTACTGACCATCCTTATACCGGTCTCATTAGGTATACAGGTAAATAATGAGTTAACGTCCATCGTCACCAATTCTAACTCATCTACCTGTGTCAAATTTCTGGTAAAGCTGTACAAATCGGTCAGAAATTGACCTGTGTCCTTAAGAACATAATCTACTTTTGATAAAACCTGTTTAAGTTTGGTATCTAAATAAATCGAGAAAGGTTGCGTACTCCAACCCTCTCCAGCCACAATTGGTCTAAATAAGGGCGAAAAGGCATTTTTATGAACCTTCGGGAGTCCATTCATACTTGGTAATACTGGAAAATCTACAGAAAAATAATCATACAATTGTCTTGTCAGCAATCCTAGAGACAGGCAATCATCTAACATATTTTGTATTTTCAAACAACTTTCCTCAATCATCTCAAAAGTGACGGTCTCATAGGCATCTGTACTAAGCATGCTTAGCATAGAGTCAATATAATAAGTTCTATTCATGATAACAGTCTGTCCATCTTTGTCAGCCGGTCGAATGATAATTTGCTTATTATTCTTAAGTGAAGCCAAAGCATCACTCAAGGTGGAATCCAGATTGTCAGTCAACTGCAAAGAGTCAAATAAGCCACCTTGATACAGATCATTCTCTACAGCTTTTATAAACAGTTCTAAATTCGGCATAAGTTTAGGATTAACGTTACTCTTGCGCTTAAAAGGACATTCATTGACATGCGTAGATCCTTCATGCATGAGCTTCAAATTAACATTCCTAACGAAAAGTCTGATTGCAAGTAAATAATTGCTTATACCTGCTTTCTTGGTTGGAATGAAAGAAAGTCCTTTCTCCAAAAGCGTTGTCTCTGCTGCAGTTAAACGATAGTCAGATATATTCCATATCAATGATTTGGCTTCCATTTGTGTCTGTGCTGTTGATTGTACCTCTCCACTTTGTTGTCCAGACGTTTGGCCACTTGCTCGTTGTCGTGGTCTATGGACCGTTTCCTCCCGTTCCTTATGGGGAACGGAACTGTTCCAAAATCCTGTTGACGGCCCTCTCTTAAATTTTCCAAGTGTATCTTGCGTCTCACAACAGTATCCGTTCGAATCATAGATGTCTCCACAGGTCCTGTTGGCACCGGTCTTTGTTCAGTTGGTGTGAAATATACAGAAGTCACTGATTTAGGACTCAATAGAGCTAAGTTGAAATTATTAACAGCAGCACTATCCAAGGAGCTTTCCTGATTCACCAATAAAGGTGATCTAGCCCCATTTACTTCAGCCAAGCTCCCTGCTTCCATCCTTTCTCCATCGACAACAGCTGTCTCATTGTTGCTTCGAGGTTGTAGATGTATACCTCTGTTGATGTCAGATGAGACATCCTTACGGGGCACAACCTTGGAGGGCACATCCTTAGGGGGTACAGTATGCATCATCCAGGAACATTCAATAACATCGTCAAAGGGCAAGTCTTAAGAACATCTAGACTTTGCTCTGATGACAATGTGTTCTATAAAGAATTGCAGAATTTGGAGAATAACTTTACCAGTAGAGGTTATGACAAGTTCCTTTTGAATTCTACTATGAATCAAACCATTCGGTTAAGACAGAGCAGGGGGAGACCCTATTACTCTGTGTCTTATACAGAGAGTACTACTACAGTTAGGCCATCTGTGCCCGTGAGGTTACCTGTCGTTTTACCATATGCCAAAGATGTGCAGGCTGTGCAAAGGGTTTTATTTGACCATTGGAATATTCTAACAGCCGATGATGAAATTCAGAGTATTGTGGGCAATTGTCCTAGATATACCTATAACAATCTTGATAATCTGAAGCAGATTTTATGTTTTCCCAGTTTATATGGGAATGGTTGGAATAGTGTGTCACCACTAGATCTTGGCACAAGCACTTGTGGTTCATGTGCACAATGCAAGTATGTGGACAGATCAAGGTTCTTCAGGAACCCCAATGACGGTAGGTTATGGGAGATTAGGTGTAGAGCAGATTGCTGTACTAGGAATCTGGTATATGTGGCTTGTTGCCAAATTTGTTTCGCTTTACGTGGGGAAGACCAATAGGTCTCTACGCGAAAGAATCAGGGACCATTCCTACTGTTTCATGAGATCCGACACATACAGTGCAATTGCTAAGCATAGGATTCAGAATGAGAATCATGACTTTTTGTTTCAAGTGCTACAAGTACTGCCAGTCAGGATCAGGGGTGGTGATTTAGTGAATTCCACTGAGTTAGCAGAATCCGAGTGGATTCTGAGGTTGGCAGCCCACCGTGGACGAGGTCTGAATGACTTGCACCGCTTAAGCCCAAATTAAAAACTAGGTCTATCAAGAACTAGGCCCATTGTCAATCAGACCGATTTACTTTGATCTTATATTTATATTTATTAGTAATCATGCTATTGTTATTATTTTATTTTTATTTTTGTCATGTTTTGTATATTATACTATGTATTTATTAGTGTAATGTTGTACAGTTTTTATATATGCAATATGTATGAATAGAACATATTTATGTTATGCAACATTGTTTTTATTAGTAGACAGGTCTATTCAAGATGACAGGAAATGATGTATGTTTCAGCTGTAGGTCTAAGGAAATGATGTATTTTGAAAAGGGACATAAATTGAGGTTAGATGCTTTTGAATGTATAACGTCTGAAGAAGAGGGAAACCTCGATAGCGCTAACGTTATTTGTTACGTTTTTGTTATTAAACGCTGCTTGTTTTTATAAACGCTTTTTTACTGATTTTTTGAAGAGTTACCACGCTACATCCAGTTGGGCTTTGTTCTTGGATTTATTTGTTTCTTGGACATTTTGGGCAAACGTTTTTTACTTATATATATATATATATATATATATATATATATATATATATATATATATATGTATAGGCACACACACATATATACATATATATATATATATATATATATATATATATATATATATATATAAGACATACACACACACACACACACACACACACACACACACACACACACACACACACACACACACACACACACACACACACACACACACACACACAATCTGGTCAAGTGTATATATGTATATTTATAGAGAATGTGTACATATATGGAGATGTACATGTTTAAGTATGGAGCCTTTTCTAATATTATAAAAAACTGTTGCTATGTAAGACAGATGTTTGGTTTCTATGTGTGTATAAGTTTTGGTTAGTATGATCCCATGTGTGATTTACAGCTTATGAGGTCAGTTTTGTGCTGGTTGGGTTCGTAGCGAATGGATGAAAGCCTACATAGTGTGTGTGTGTGTGTGTGTGTGTGTGTGTGTGTGTGTGTGTGTGTGTGTGTGTGTGTGTGTGCGCGTGTGCGCGTGTGTGCGTGTGTGTGTGTGTGTGTGTGTGTGTGTGTGTGTGTGTGTGTGTGTGTGTGTGTGTGTGTGTGTGTGTGTGTGTGTGTTTTATCTCTGTACTTGAGTGGTTGAAAGGTAGCTGTGTGTATGTGAAGGGAGTTTGTGATTTACAGGTGTTGTATGTTGTAGTGAGCCAGTGAATGTTAAAGAGTGTTTTTGTGCATTTGCAAGTAGGAGTTATGATGTATTTGACTTTATTGTAGTGAGTAGTCAGCAATTGATGTGTTTTTGTGGTCATAAGCTTAAGGTATGTGTGACTTTTGTGTTTAATGGTTCATGTGTGCATATTGGTAGAAGATGAAGTACATGTTTGAAGGTAAACTTAGTGTGTACTGTGTGAAGGTAAGTGTGGAATGTGTGAAAGGTATGCTGAAAAGCACTGTCTCAAGTTAAGTGCATTGTCAGAGTTAGTATATTATTTTTTAGTGATATATTCGGCTTCACCCCAGAGGATCTAAGAGGGGATTACTCCATGTAAAAAGCTTATTGTGTTTGCGTGTGCGTGTGTGTGTGTGTGTGTGTGTGTGTGTGTGTGTGTGTGTGTGTGTGTGTGTGTGTGTGTGTGTGTATACATCCACTCATTCACAGTTTTGATATTTTTGTTTGGATTATTGTGTTACTCAGTGATTATGCTGTGTTAATAATGTCTTATTGTTGTGTTGTTGATCACCGACTAGTCTGCTGTTAAAATAAACAACCAAATGCATATAATTAGCTCCTTCTCCAAACAATTTCATTGCTTTTGTAAATAACTCAGGTTATATGTTGCTTTCTATGCTTACGTTTCCCCTTCTAATTCATAGTTTGCTGTCTCAATAACATTTGTGCATAATACCCAATGTGTTGTACAAGGGCAAGGTAATCTGCAGAACATTTTGGTCTGTTTCAGTATCCACAAATTTCTTACTAGTCTGCTTATAAGCATTTGTAAACTATGACCAACAACTTTTTTTTTCTATCTCAACACATCTTTGGCATTCTATAAAGAATCTTGTCCAGTAAGCAACTTGTTTACTTTTATGCAGAATCAATGCACAAGTACTATTCTGCCTGGTACCTATTTGCTGTATGACTTATTTATTTACATTAAAATGCTTCATTTATTAACTGCTTAATGGAGCTGCTTAGGTATGCACAGAATGTGTTGTGAGTTCTCATTACGTGTTCATGTGCAGATAAGGGCCCTAAAGTGTAACACGGGGCTAATAGCCCATTATACTACATATGCTATTGAGAAACATTTCAGCAAAAATACTTATTACTTCATTAACATAACAGCAGTGCTACAAGTCCAGTAAAAGAATAATATAAGCCACCGTTGACATTGTGGTGCTCATGACACTGTCAGTTTTGCTACAGTATAGCAAGCACATTTTTTGATAGAGACCATTAGATATTTGACACAGTAAAAACATGTTTTACAGCAGTTGTGGTAAGGGTGTACAGGCCAGGGGCAAGTGGAGATGCAGAATGAGTATGTGTACCTTATTGGTGGGAGGATTGGCACAATAGCAGCCTGTAGACAATGAGACTAACAACGCAGACAGGTAATGCTTTTGTGTATCAGTATCTCACCAGATATACTGCTATAGGATAGTGATTACTTGGATTACCCACATTGGATGGCAACACAAATGGACAGGGCAGAATGCTTTGGACAGTACGCCCTCTGTTACAGGAGTGTAACTACATACACAGAGAAGTGCGTGGGGTTTGGAGATGCACCTACTATGATCGAGGCTACAAATTTGTTCTGTGGGACATATGTCAGTGTTGTTTTTGGGAAACAGATTCATATAGATGGATTCTTGAATGCATGTTACACTACATTTTGTCTCCAGGCTGTCCTCACTGTAAGCCTGTGGGTATATGGATTGTAAAAGAAGTCTATAACAGGCATGCCTGTTGTTGCAGTCACTTCTGCCACACAAGTAGTTGACTGGTGCAGATGATGGTAAACATAGGTTCATAAATAGACGTTCATAGATTAGTACTAGACTAACTGCCCTTGCAAGCCACTTTAAGCCTAGCCGATTATCCCTTGTGAGGTTCAAACCCTGCACCGACTGTTTGTAAGGTAAACACCTTAACCATTAGGCCACATCCCAACCCATACATGTGCCCAGGTACTGTCTATAGATGCTTGACGCATTGTACAGGAACATAAATGACAGTGGCACAGTGTCAGTGACCTGAAAAGGTTTATGTGAATTAGACAGGGATGTAACTGGTCCTATGTGTATGATGGAAGGTGCATTCTAAGCACATACAGCCTGACAAGATCTTCCAGCAGCATTTGTGGTGAACCTCATTGCAGATATCAGTACTGTTGGTGGCCATAATAGAGCAGTATAAGCTGGTTGCTGGGTCAGTGAAATTTTGCTGCATGTCTATATGAAAACCATAGTAACTGCAGAGAAGAAGATGGCCACAGGTGAGGGGTCTACCATCAGATAATACCTTTACTGGCACAGAGGATTTCTTTCTGTCCCTGTCTGGGTAGTTACAGGTTGATAATACTGGTAGAGACCTGAATGTGGTGGCTGGACTGTTCATAACTGGCACTTTAGCTGGGATGGAACAGATATCAGGGAGATGAGATCAGCATTATTGTACTGTTGTCCCTTGGGTGTGTGTAAAGTATTGGTATTCCTTTCTGCAGTCAAGGTTGATATTATAAAATTAATGCATTTTGTAGCTATCCAGTAACATGGGACATGTATGAGCACTGTGATACAGTTCAAAACTTTGGAAGACCTTTTATGTGATATTCAAGTACAACTGTGGGATGGGTAAACCTGTCTGCAGACTGCCAGAACACTAAATGACCCAGTTATGACTCTGGTCACATCCTTGTGTATCTCTGTGTGCTACTGTTACCTTAAGTCAACAGCAAGGCCTTGTGGTGCACCACTGGCATGAATTGTATGATGGTAACCACTGGCACATCTGTATGTTTGTCTGCACTTTGCATATAGTCTACTTACTACAATGCTACGGAAGCAATGGGGTATAGAACAGCCATATATCATCAGCTGCACATTTATCTGTCTACCTTAATAGGTTCAATGGCTGTGCCACCCTTAATGGAACAGGTCATGCCTGATGTCAGCACAGCATTGAAGCCAGATGATGGTGGTGGTCTAATCCTGGCATGGGTCAATAGAACACCATGACTATCAGCAATGGATATGGTGGAAGAAACCATACTGCTCACACCTACATCCACTGGGACAGTATGTTGTCTGTGGTTCCCATCCTTGCTTATTATGCATGGCAGCCCAGCACAAGGTGCATCATTGTCACCAGCTCATCCACTAGAAGTGGACACTGGAGCCATCACAAAATGTGACTACAACACTATAGAGTAGTATTCCAGTGGGTATCAGCACCATGGTTCCTTCTTAGTTCCTGAACTAGATGTCCCACCGGGCAATGGATGTGCAGGTCAGTGATCCAGGCACAGATAGATGAAATTAATGCCATGGCAGTGATGATTAACATAGTATATGGCATGTGTGATAACATACACAACAGCTTGTAACACATGGATCAGATGAACAATGACTGCACATACCCCGTCATGTCACTGAATGGCACTTAGTACCTATTTCATCCTCAAGGTATCTCCTGGTTCTGTACAGCAGGGCTAATACTATACCTGTGGCTGCCATTCCTCTGTCTCCACTGTGGGTATGCCCCACAGGGCATGTATTTCGAGGTAACATGCTACTTTATTTGATTTTTGAGCTTGGAGGAGCACGACAGGGCTGCCATCACAGAATTAGCTTATGTGGAAGTCATGGATATCATACATGCAGAGAGTCATGGTCTGGACATTTCACATTATCTTTGCCAGTGAGTGTTGCTGGCAGTGCCATTGCATAAAGGTGATGTTCAATATTTTAGGCAATTCAGTCTCTGCATTGTTCCCACTGAGTCCCCACAACCACTCTCATATCAACTCCCACACTGCAGTCCACTATCTGCTGTAATCATGTCCTCTGGAATGAGTAATGTATAGTTGCCTCAAAGAACTGGCCACTTACCCCCTTAAGAAATTCCTCCTCCTCCTCACTACACAGTTTATGCAGCTCACAAATCTCCAAGACATGACACAATAACACTTCCATAATGTAGCCATTGCTTATTCTGTCAATGTGTCCTACACCATCTGTACAAATGATGATAACTGTGCTCTGCCTACTTGCTGTGTAGCATGGATTAGTTCATGTATGAAGCACTGCATGGCTAGTCAATGCATCCTAATGCCTAGTCTGGATGCAATATTGCATGCATCAGTTTTAAAATTTGTTACCTCTATTCTGACCAATAGTTTTGGACCAGAAACAACCCCTTTGCCAGTATTATAGAATGTTGTTCTCACCTCGGCCTCACAAGAGGTTCCTCTACATCTCATGTCTCCAGTGATTCTTTGTCTGGCATCTTCTCTGATGCAGACACTGGTCTGTCTGGTCCTCTGTGAATGATCCTCACTTTATCTCTCTGCATACTGTGCAGTATTGCACAGACAGCAAATATTCTGGTGCAGTTTTCTGGAGCACTCACAGATGAATTTGGTAGTATAAGCAGGTCTTTAAAAATCCATACACACATGCAGTTAACAATGGTGCAGGACTGGGTCAGTGCACAGTTATATATTATATCTGCCATGTCGAGTGGATTATAAATTAGTGGCATGAGAAATGTCTCCAGGGCATGTTCAGTATCACCAATAAGATATCCAAGTGGGACGTCATATAGCACAGATCACTGGTATAGGTCAGATGTGTGAATCGTGGGAACATTTTGCATGGCACACAGGCACATTGTATACGATACACATACTCTTCCATATTCTGCATAATGATGTCAAAGAACTGGTGTAAAACTCAAGAGGCAGATGCCTGCAAAACACCCTATATGTCCTCTAATGGCTGCTGAAAGGTCCCAGTAACAAAAATGGTGAGTGTTATACATATATTGCTTGCAAGGATTGATATTTTACACATTCAGTGGAATTCCATATGAAGATAGAATATGGCTACTACTTCCCATATTATTTATTTATTTTATTTTTTTTAATATTTGTTGACTGGGAAAGTCTGACTAGGTTCCACAGATCCTGTTTTCAGCAGAGGCCTGGGGAGGAAAGCTCCAGATGGTGTTTCTGTTCACATGCTAGCATTTAAATATGTCCCTTTTGTGGAGATGATTATAGGTTAGGTACAGTTGGACCCATCTGTGATGTGGAGGGTGAGGATGTGAACAATTACAAACACTGCCTGTGAGAAAGCCCCCTGGCAAACGTTGTCCAGCTAATGTGAGTGTTACGTCTAGCAACTTAATGCAGTTTCTGTCTCTCTTCACCAAAAAATAATGATGTACAAACTCGCTGCCCAATGCACTTCATCAGGCTATATTTATACATTTCTGAACTACACTGCCATGCTGTTTACTCGCATTTGCATTCACAATTGGTCTCATTTGCATAATGACACTCAGTTTCAAATCATTATACAATCATTTGCATATAATGATACTACACTGTTTTCTTAAGTAGTGAGATCACATCTACCTGTTTTGAACTGGCCCACCCTGTGTATAGCTGCTAACATCACTATTTTGTGTAACACATGGTGCTTTATTTCTGGATCCCAATCTTTATGTCTCTGGTCCTTTAAGAAAAGGGGAGTGTATGTAATAGATAAAATAATGCTATTTCCACCCACCCAGCATATCTCTCAACTTCTTAGTACAAGAAATCTAGACAAAGCCTAAAATAATTGGCGGACAAATATTCAAAAATAGGGACAGATTTTAAATATTGTTCATGTAAACTTAGAAAGTTCCTAGAATAACACATTTAATAAAGTCCAAAAATCAAATGTATTTCATCATTTAGTGACTTCAGTCCTCAGTGATTTGCTAGAAAACTCCAAATGTTATGAGGAACAGACCCAAAATATGAGGCAAAAGTCTGTGAAAATCTGGACAATTGAGAGGTATGTCACCCAGTTTAATTTGATTTAAATTCTCTTATAAAGAACTCACTGGAAGCTCTCTTCACCCTGGAGAATGCTAAATGCTAACATCTGTGCAGTTACTGAAACATAGTTCAAAGCCATGGAAAGTACTCCGGCAGTGCGCAGCTATAATGCCTTTCATATATTCTGACCACCACCAAACGTGAAAGAGCTAAAGATGGAGGTGTGTGTATCTTCATAAAGTTATAAGCACACCTCAAGGACGGTCAAACAATATGACAGGCTTGATATATTCTGACCACCACCAAATGTAAAAGAGCTAAAGGTGGAGGTGTATGTATCTACATAAAATTATAAGCACACCTCAAGGATGGTCAAACAATATGACAGGCTTGAGCTGTCCATAGGAAAAATCCATTACCATATTCTTGCTAGCTACAGCCTCCTCACTATGAAGCTAGAAACCTATACATCATACCTGAAGTTACTAGAATCACTCACCATCCAGCCCAATAGCACACTAATGGGTGATTTTAACTAGACCCTCCATTAATTTGGAGGTGTACAAGACCACTAACAAGCAGGACCAAAGATTTCTTGACTTTGTAAATTCAAATGTCCTGGAGCAGCTCCTCTGCACTCCCACTAGGGGAACAAGTATCCTAGATCTAGTATTCACAAATATGAGGGAGTGCTGCCCCCCCCCCCCAGTGTTATTTCCTTACTAGAAAGATCAAATCGCAAAGCTGTCTCCCTTGAAATAAAGGTAATCCCTCCACCTAACCCCAAAACCTTTAAAAATATCTAAGGTAAATTACCCCCATTAAAGGATGGCATAGCTAGTTTCTAAGTTCCTCCAAATTCAGAAAACACAGAAACCTAGCAGAGGCATACACAAAAGCCCTGTATGACTGTATAAACTAGTGCATAAAAACGGCAGTTCCAGACCAAAATAAACCCAGGTTAAACTGCAAGAACTATCCACCGTGGTGAACCCCAAATATAGGTTAAACAACAACAGAAAGAAATCCTGTTGAGAAATAAAAGGGAATATGCACAACAGAGAAATGAGTCCCTCATTAGTCTAAACAAACAAATCTTGGTACTAGCAAGTCTCTGAAAGCAGACTTTGAAGTAAAAATAGCTTCCAAAGCTAATGTTAACCATAAGGTATTTTTCAGCATTTTTCAGTTATGTCTGCAGTCTTAAGGGCATCACCCAACAATGTATGGAATTAATTGCAGATGGCATACTCAGCTGGAAGACATAGCAAATCTGCTGGCTGACAAACTCATCTCAAATTTCACCTCTCCATCACCTACAGTCCTCACCCAAAAAATACCCTCCACCACTCCACTGCCAATGATCACCAAAGAACAGGTTGCTACTTTGCTGTCTGAAGCTAAAAACACAGCTTCAGTGGGACCTCATTAGGATCTCTATTTAACCACAATGTCTGGACTAGCTTTGCCCTGATAGAGTGGAGGACAACAACAGTCATCCCTCTGCATAAAGAGGGACCACTTATTGACCCAGGAAATTACAGACCCTTAAGTTTGAATAGCCTTATATGTAAAACCACAGAAAGAATAATCATAGACCTGATAAATAATGACATAGGGTGCCTTCAGAATCTGAACACAATCCAATTCAGCTTTGCCAAGGGCAGGTCATGACTACTGAATCTATTGGATTTCTTTGAGGAAGTCACTAAGGCCATGGATGAGGGTGAAACAGTGTATACCACCTACCTCAACCTGGCAAAGGCATTTGATGCAATTCTACACTCGGATATTAGAAATAAACTCACAAAACTGAGCATAAATCCCTATGACACCAGATGGATAGCCAATTAGCTCACAGGCAGGACAGATGTGGTTAAAGTGGGTGAATCCAGATCCAGCAAGAGGCCAGTTACTAGTTGTGTGCCACAGGGCTTAGTACTGGAATTACTCCTGTTCAGAATATACTTCTCTGAAGTCAAGGCAAATGTGGAAGGCCTCTGGATGACAATGTTTGCTGATGACTGCAAGCTGAAGGCAATCAATGAATCCCTCAATGATGTAGATATCCTTCAGGATGGTCTAGATCAGACAAATGATTGGTGTCAGAACCGTGGCCTAAAACTAAACGCAAAACAAATTGCTTTATCGTATCCCTTTGGGAAGTCAAATACCCCTGCCAATTTCAAAATCAATAGCACACCCCATAGAATGGACTCAGAGGTGAGAGGTCTAGGAACACAGATAAATAGTAGCCTTAACTTTGACTGGCATGTGTCCACAGTGGTGAGGAAATCCTTTTATGTGGCACAACGTATAAGTAAAAGTATGGTATCCAGACCCAAGGAAATTATAGTCCTGCTGTACTCAACTCTCATTAGACCAATAATCGAGTACAGTGTGCCATTTGTCATGTACTTGGCTAGTCACTTACAGCAGCTGGAGTGACTCAGAGGTCTACCTGATAACGCCGAAAGCTGAAAACACTGATGATGAGAACACCGACACCGGAAGATCAACAATGGAGATGACCGACAGTTGAAAAGCCCGATGCTGAGAACACCGACATGTTAAGGTAAGTGTGCAATAGTGACAGACTTTAGGGTTAGGGGTGGGTTAAGTGAGTTAGGGTTAGGGCGTGGGTTAGGTGAGTGTGCGATAGTGAAGGACCTTAAGGTTAGTGTATAGATAGTTGTGTATGTAAGGTTTAGTGTAGGTATGTAAGGTTTTTGGTGTGCTTGTGTTGTGTGTGTATTTTTCAGAAAAGGTATTTGTTTTGTTGATTGTCGGGATTGTGGTTTGTCGGGCATGTGAAGTTTCGTGCTTTTGAACTGTCGGTTTTGTGGTGTCAGTTATTTTGTTGTCAGTTTTTGGCATGTCGGTGTTTTCAGGTAGACTCATATATCTATAAATATATATAAATATATATATAAATATATATATATATATATATATATATATATATATATATATATATATATATATATATATATATATATATATACATACACACACATATGTTAAAGAAAAGAAGTCTACAACACAGAAATTCAAATTTAGCCCCAGTAACATACCTCCAGACTTCCTTGCTCAAGAATTCTGGAAAATGTCAAAAATAACTGAGGGCAGAGGCCCAAAATTGGGGGCTAATTTATTTCACTTTAAAAAGTTAATAGAGCATTCTGCTTTGCATCAACATGTATTTTCTGAGCATTGAGAAGTATGAAAACTTATATCTGGCATTGCTGACTGTGCTCATTAATTTAGCAGAAAGTCAAAAATGTTATGTAGGACAAGGTAAACATATAAGACAAAATTTGTAGATATTTGAGAGGTATGAGTCTCACAGAGAAATATTATTAATAGTTAATTGTACAAGTTAATTATATTGAAAAAGTGAAGAAAATACCATTTTCTGCTCCTCACAGACTTCTAAAAGTGTCAATAATACAGAGCATGGTTTATTTTTAATATTGAAATGACTTTTTATACTACATATTATTACTTAAATGCGCTAATGAATATAAAGACCCATGCCTAGCATTCCTCTCAACCTCTTAGCTCAAGAGAGCTGGACAAAGTCAAAAATAATGGGGAGAGAAATGCCCGAGAAAGGACACGTGTTAAATAGTGCTCCTATAAATTTAAAATGTTCTTAAAATAATAGCTTTTGCCTCAGCTTGCATTTTCTGGAGAATACGAAGTCTGAAACACAAGTCTCATTATCTAGTGACTTCAATCATCAGTGGTTTGCGATAAAACCACAAATTTTATGAGGAACACAACAAAAATATGAAGCAAAAATCTGGACAGTTAAGAGGTATGTGCTATAAGAACAGTTGCAGATTCTTTTTTAGTGCATGTTATTAACATTTTCTTAAAAACAACAACCAAGAGGGTAATAGTCTTTGATTATACCCACAGCCGCTTAATTCTTTGATTATATACACAACTGCTTAATGTTGAAAATATTAACAAACATACAAAAAAAAAGAACAAAACATAAAAGGGTGGTTTAGTATGGTATAACAGATAAAGATTCTGAGAAACTTCATTCCTGATAACAAAGCTTGAAGTAGAAAATTAACATTTCCCTTCACTGTCCTCCTTGGGCACACATAGTGTAAATGATAAACCCAGGGATTCAGCTCAGAGTTTCAGTTCAAACACAGCAAGCAGACTACACTGCAGTTCTTTTCATGCAACTGCCATGTTCTTTACACAAGTGTAAGAATGTAGTACCATTCTGACTTGGCCACATGTATAAAAAATATATAATTTCCACTAACCTTTACTGTGGTATATGCTATACACAGAAAAAGTAGTTATCATAGCAATAACCCATGCCTGGGTGTGGGTAATGCTGGATGTACCCACAGTTGGTGTGGTTTGGTCGCGAGGGCGAAGCCCGAGTGACCAAACAAAGCCAACCATGGGTAAATTCAGCATTACCCACACCCAGAAGTGGGTTATTGCTATTGTACAATTACATATTTAAGAAAAAAAATAATTACTTTTCTTAAATAATGGCATTGTATAATGCCTCCTTGCTGCCCTTCCGCAGCTGATTGATATTCTGCGGAAGTTCTGATGTACTGCACATGCGCATGCCTACGCAGTACATCAGAGCTGTGGGCAAAAGCAACGGAGAAAGCAAGATCTCTGTTGCTTTTTAAAAACTGTTTCACTATGTTAAATGAGTTTAACATAGCGAGACAGCTTTAAAAAAAGTAACAGAGAATATCCGTTGTTTTTTTAAAGCTGTCTGGCTATGTTAAACCCATTTAACATAGTGAGACAGCGTGAAGCAACGGAGATCTTGCGTTCTCTATTGCTGTAAAAAAAAAGAGTTATAGTAATGGAAAAAGTCCGGGCGACTGGACTTTTTTCTATTACTATAACTCTGATTTATGACCAGTCAGCATGCACATTTTTGAATATTTAATGGGGGGGGGGGTCGTTGTATAATAAGTATGTTAACCCTTAAGATGGTATCACTTTCAGAAGTCTGTAAATGACAGATAGGGATATTATCTTCACTTTTCCACATTAATTATTTTTTGCTAATGTTTCTATATGGACATCTTGGTTATTTGGGTCAAATTTGTACTTTTTAATTTCTGAAACACATGAATAATTCTGAATTCATAACGCATCTTTCTTTGTTGCTGATTTAAGATCAACATTTTCAAACTATTGTTTTCTGGTTTGAAAAGAGAGAGGGCAGGATTCACGAAGCCTCCGTGTAAGAGTTATAACTCTTACACGGAGGCTGCAGTTAAACGGAGTGATGTCAGCATGCTCTGCATATTCATGAGAGCATGCTGAATCACACCTAAGTCTAACATGGTCCGTGTAAGACAGTAGGGGGCGTGTCCATAGGCCAAGCCCTGCAAGCGGACATGCCCCCAGAAGAGTAAAAGTGCCCAAAGTAAACACCCACGACAGAGTCCACGGAAATGTGAATAAACACAACACATGCCCCCACAGACTATGAACAGAAAATATATAAATAAACATGTTATATATTTTTTTTTAAATTGTAAAAATGTTTAACCGTGAGTGCGCTCGTTTGCACGGGCGTGCCCATAGCGCAGCTACAGTTAGCAGTCAGTGGGAAAGCATATAAGAACTAAATATGCAAAGTAAGCCAAGAAACAATAGCGTAGTGGTAGAGATGTCAGCTGAAGAGCAGGCATTCATGGTTCAATCCCCCACCCCTCCAACTTTTATTTTTAGCAAAATAAGCATGAAACAAGTCCCTGACAAACATGTACACATATAAAATCACATTTTATGTAAAATGTAATGAAATAGTCCATTTATTTTGAAGAAATGTGAGGTAACAAAACAATAAAAAAATGCCAAATGTGCCTATAGCTGAGCTACAGTTTAACAAGGTGAGTGCATCTGCCCGTAGGTGAGCAGAGGTTTAACAGGTGCAAAATGAGTGCCCGTAGCTGAGCAGTGATTTAACATGCTCAAACTGTGTGCCCCTTGCTGAGCTGAGCGTACTATGTGTGCTGACAGCCAAATGAGGCGTAAGCCAGCGCACCCCGTTTGCACGGAGCTGCGCACCGCACAAACAAGCTAACCGGCGGGCAACGTTGAGCAAGCTGTAACAAAACTGCCTTTACACAGACACACCCCCTAGCCTGTCTAGACAGTCATAAAATATAAAAATCAGTGGCCAGGTTCAAACCCAGGATGCCATGCACCACAGTCAAGGTACTGAACCACTAAGCTACGACAGCTGGACTCAGAAATGCAGTAATAGCAAATATATAGGAATGAATAGAAAGTGGATCATGACAAAGCAGGTTTTGTGAAGTGGATACAATTCCAAAATGGCCAATCACAGATAAGTGCGGGAAAAACGGCATATATAAGCCCCATAGGCAGGAATACACAGCATAAACGATTGTAGAACTGACTTGCAGCCAGAATGTCAGGTGTAGGTGAGGGTAGTTGCTTTCGAGCACAGAGATGGGGCATTGAGGAGTCCAGATACATGGTCTGGCTCCTAGTCCACAATCATGAGGCCCAACTCATGCAGGGCCAGGTCCTGTGGGGAGCATATAGGGCTGAGGCGTGGGACCGGTTGGCTCATGATCTCACCAGTGCCACAGGGATTCCAAGAACTGGTGAGCAGGTCCGTCACCACCATGCGGACCTGAAGAGACGCAAGCAGGACCAATTGAACCTTTGGATCCAGGAGGCCCGGCAAATGCCCAATGCCCCACTACTGAGTAAGTTACATTTAGTTATGTATGTAAGAAATTAAATAAGCTGATATTATGGAGATGTGTATTCCAATATTACTTCGTTTATATTACAGCTGCAGGTGTCCGTTCTGCGAACCGATGAGCATATGGCGATAGGCTGGTGCGGTTGCGCCACCAGGCAGGTCAGTAATCCACTCCCAGTAACTGTAAAGAAATATAAAAGTATGACAGTTAGCAAAAGAGTGCAGTGTAGTCACTAAGTAATAAAATGTGCAAGTAACAGTGTAAAAGTGTTTGCAAATATTGCTTGATTACAAAAGTGTGTTGCAGTCTGAAATCCAAACAGAAAAATGAAAATGTCTGAAATACATTCTGAAATAAAGATGCCCCACCTATAATATCATAGTGCACAACCTGCAGCAGGCTGAAAAGTACAGCTGCAGAAGATGAGCAACTCACATGTGTGAAATATATCCCTGTTGAAATACTGAAACATGACAGAAGTGAGACTGCTGGAAAGGATTGTAATAACTCCAGGTAAAACATGTCAATAAAGCCTAGAAGTAAGTACCATCCTTAATAGTAAAGTGAAAACAAGTGAGAGGGTGTGAGAAAGAGTTATGAATCCACCAATAAAGTAGTAATAACCCCTGTATAAAGTATACTGCAGTCAGTACAGAATGAAATGAATGTGACAAGTAGAACCAAACTGTGAAATGTGTCCAAAGTGTTGCTGCAGCTGGAATGTGTACCCCAAAATCTGTATATGTTGCTCTCAGTCTGCAATATGCAGATAGTATGATTGTCTGAAATATCAAACATCCACAGTTGTCTATAGCTATATAAAGCAAATGTAGCAGGATGATGTAGCTGAACAAAGCCAGATATGAACGTGTATGAATAACAATAAAATGTATATTGATGTAGCAGTAACAGTCCTATCACCAAAGTGAATTAGTTATCATATAGGAAACTGTAGTTAGAACAGTAGTGTGTATATATCTGTAGCTATTAGAAATGTACAGCATATGTATTGGTATTCAAAGGTGTTAATAATATTTTCTTCACCCCACCATATAACCACATATAATCCATTCCACGTGAAAATGGTATGTGCAATCACAATTAACACCCCTGGACGGGTCCTAAATATTTGCATGTCCGTTGATGCATCTGCCCTGTTCATACATCAAAACCTGATGGCCTGTTGCCATCAATCAACCCTGCATGTTGTTGGACTGTGTATTGCTGTTCATATTATGCATGTGTTATGCTCACTGTTCAATGGTGTGAATATCTGGATGCTTGGTTAATGGGAATACTAATGCATGCTGTTACAACTAATTGCGAATGGTATTGTATGTTACTAACCCAAACTGTCATGACATAATGCAAAACATAGGACGACAGGGAAGGCGGGTTCCAGCAGACCCACCTCTCCCACCTCAGCTGGCGAGTGCACCTAGCACTAGTGCCCAGTCTGGACCCTCCTCCGGTAGCCCTGTGCCACCTGTGGGTGGAAGCACTGCAGGAGATGGGGCTCGTCCCCCCTCTGCAAGCGTGGCTGGAGGAGAACCACCACTCACCCTTCGTAGCGTCCGGACTGTGGTGCGTAGGGAGATCCGGGACTCTGTTCTCGAGCCCCTACTCCAGCTTGAGGCACAGGTGGCACAACTTACGGGCATGCCTGTTGCCCGGCCTACACAGCCCCCAGCACAGCCCCGTCCTGGGCAGTGAAGGAACAGTGGCATCTGCCCATGGGTGGGGATATCAGTTCCACTGTTGCCATCTGTTGGCTCATGGGCTCTGGATATCCAAACCTCCGTCCCCGTCAATTGTGTAACCCCCCCACACGTGTCATACACCTCCCCTGTATGCGGCTTGTTTGTCTTGTCTGTTGACCTACCCAACCTACCTCTCCAGCTATACCGACTTCCCTCACCTGACATACCACTCTCACCTGAAAAAAAAAAAGGGCACTCTGTACCCACAAAAAAATTACGCCCCATACATAGCTGCCCATTCCGCACATATGTCTACCAGACATGGAAACTATCAATTACAATTGGCTGTACAACAAGTATTACTGTTGTCCTTACACCTCTCTCAGGGGTGGAAGGTATCAAATGTCACACCAAATTACAAACATATGCACAGCTGTTGCTGATGAAGGAATGGGCAGCTATGGGCCTTACCTACATCCCTCCTGCAAAACCCAAGCTTGTTTCCCTACTGTCTTACCCTCTTTGTGACCCCTTTTTCACCACTTTTCTGTCTCCCCATTTTCATTTCTTTCAAAGAAAATAGCGCGGGTGTGCGCAAGAGTAAGCACGTTTAAGCGGTTGTAAGCAGGTGTGCGCTTGTGTGCACAGAGCTAAACGCTAGTGTGCATACGTGAGCTCCGCGCAAACCAGCGCTAACCCGTTTACAACTGCTTAAAAGTGCCTTTGTCACTTTGATTGACAGGTCCTGTAGTCAGTTCAGAAGCAAAATAAAATCCCACTGTCAGTTCCGAACCCAGGACCTTGGAAACAGTAGTCTGCATGACTTACCACTAAGCCATGACTCTTATACAAGAACATTGTGCTAAAATAAATATATCATGTAATAATAGGAATGACTGTAAAGGGAATATAGGATGTGTAGTACACAAAGCATGTCATTTAGAATTACTGTCAAAACTAGTGGATTTCCATAATAGTAGTGTGTGAACAGAAACAACCATGCTAGTTGGTAGCTAGTAGGTAATAATGTCACTGTAGCACCTTGCAAGCCACACACATACTCACAGCAGGATAATCACTGCCCATACCCCACAACCTCTTACAGGAACACATCCGGACCAAGTAAGAAAATATGTGGAGCAAAGGCCCAAAACCAGGGACACATTACAAATAATGTTACAACAAATGCAGACAGTTCAGAGAGTAACAGGGTCTGCATTGTGTGGGATGTTTGGAAGGGTATGAAGTCTGAAACTTGAATGTTTGTCACTATATTCTGACTTGAGCCCAGAGTGATTTGCCAGAAAAAGCTGTGCATGAGATATTGACCAAAATATGAGGCAGAAATGTGGACAACCTACAAATATTTGTACACATGAGAGGTCTGACACCACCATATTTGAATAGTTAAGAGCCTAGACATAGCAACAGTGAATGACTTACAGGGATGCCCCACAGACTCCATGTGAAATGTACAAACAGTAGGCAGAAAGGTGTAACAACACATACAATGGTAACTATGGAGTCCTGAAAGTATTCACCACTTGCATGGCAGAATAAGTGTAGTAATACATATGCTCATGCTAACCCACAGTCACAACTGCAGCATACCAGACAATTTAATGGGTGTACCCCACTGATATGTACCATTCCATGAGGCAGATAACAGATGAACTTGAGAGTCTCTGGGGCCTGCTCATCAGCATACTCAAATACCCTAATAGATGTCAAGGCCCACACCATGGCCAGACCACACTGCATGCTGTAACACCCTAGCATATATAGCAAGCATTCCAAGGTGTGAATGTACATGGAAAATAGGAAAGCTACAGCAGCACACTACAGTCAGGACACCTAGCAGGCATACAAGTAGTGACTGTAAAGGGCAAATATTGAAGCCTTAGCAACAAAGTGCAAGCAAAAGTGAAATGAAAGCACACACACACACATTAACAGTAGTAGTAGTTGTAGGTGTCAGTGTACATACACAGTTAGTACAGGAAACTGGAGAAATGAATGGAGGAATGTTAATCTACAACACAGCTGGAAATATGAGAGAGATACCAACCTTTACACTCACAGAACATTGTCCACAGCACACCAGCATGGTCCCTGCCCTTAAAATCTGAAAGGGCTACGCCTATCTCACATACCTTTTTTATAGCACTGTTCTGAAATCACAGTGAGAACTGCAATCAGTACACAATTGGCTGCATGCAATTAGCAAATGCTGGCTAACAATTGGTGCAGAGGCCATCACATGGGCATATGCAGATACCTACAAAAGTATGCTATACTCCCAGTCCACACATGCAATACTTTCATTGCACCCTGAGGAGGATGTGAGAGACAGACAGACAGACAGACAGAGAGAGAGACAGACAGAGACAGAGACAGAGAAAATTGAAATTAAGCAGACACAAACAAAACTGTTCAGCAACAGCCACCTGAAAGCCGACAACTGGGAAGTGGAGCAGCAGGACAGAAAACCAGAGGGCAACAGAAGCAGCTGTGACAAACACAGGTAATGTAAAGTAATACTATAAAGGTCTACATACTGTGAACCCTCCATATGTGTCATTGGTCTGTATCCATATGTATATGAAGATGTGTAAAGTGTGTATTAACAATACCTGTAATAGTCTTGATAGTAATAATAATATTAGGTTCACTTAGTAGTGCTCTTTGTATGCATGTAGGTGTGTCTGTGTCTGTGTGTTGATATCATGCCTACTGAGTACTGTACAATTGTGTGAAACTGTGTGCATGTGCACGTGTGCATGTGTGCATGTGCGCATGTGTGCGCATGTGTGCACCTGTGCAAGTTTGCATGTGCGCATGTGTGCACCTGTGCATGTGTGCATGTGTGCATGTGCGCATGTGTGCATGTGTGCATGTGCGCATGTGTGCACCTGTGCATGTGTGCATGTGCGCATGTGTGCATGTGTGCACCTGTGCATGTGTGCATGTGTGCATGTGCGCATGTGTGCATGTCTGCATGTGTGCATGTGTGCATGTGCACATGTGTGCACCTGTGCATGTATGCATTTGTGCATGTGCACATGTGTGCACATGTGCATGTGCGCATGTGTGCATGTGCGCATGTGTGCATGTGCACATGTGTGCACCTGTGCATGTGTGCATGTGTGCATGTGCGCATGTGCGCATGTGCGCATGTGTGCATGTGTGCATGTGTGCATGTGCGCATGTGTGCACCTGTGCACGTGTGCATGTGTGCACCTGTGCATGTGTGCATGTGTGCATGTGCGCATGTGTGCATGTGTGCATGTGTGCACCTGTGCATGTGTGCATGTGCGCATGTGTGCATGTCTGCATGTGTGCATGTGCACATGTGTGCACCTGTGCATGTGTGCATGTGGGCATGTGCACATGTGTTCACCTGTGCATGTGCGCATGTGTGCATGCGCACATGTGTGCATGTGTGCATGTGCACATGTGTGCACCTGTGCATGTGTGCATGTGCGCATGTGTGCATGTGTGCATGTGTGCATCACTGGTATTGTGTAGACATTGTAAACTGTGTTTCCTGTTTCCCTCCCACAGGTTCTGGTGCTGCTCTGGTGTCATGTAGTAGGGAACCTGAATCAGGTGCCATGGGTACCGATAATGGTGACATCTGTGTATGCCAGGGTCCGCCATTGGTCAGCCGATTGACAGTACACAGCTGCCGACCCCATCAATGCGCACAGTTATCCTGCCAATACACCCTTTGTCACCAATGTCCCTAGGTGATGGACAGCATACAGTGGGCATTGACCAGGGTAATGTGGTATCTGTGGCACATGCCTCCCCACACAGCAGCCATGGGCATGGCCCAGAGATGGTACCACACAGACAGATGTCCAGGGGTTCTCTTGGGAGCATCCGTGGGCGTACTGCCCCTGTCAGACGTGGCCACAGAGGTCTTACAACCTCAGCTATGTTTCAGGCTGTCATGCAGGCACAGTCACGTATGGAACGGTACACCAGACAGGGTCTGAGGGAGCTGACAGCATGTTGCACAGCCATAACTGACAGCATGCGTGACATTGCGGCTGCCATCCGTGATTTCACCGATGTAATAGACAGACATTGTGGGGACATATTAGACCGGTTCCACAACTACATGTCCATGAGCCAGGGCGATGGTGGACGGTTGAGGCATCGACGTGGCCGTATGCCAGCAGCAGCAGCTAGCAGTCGTCGCAGACGACAACAGGGCCACGGCTGCCCCAGTAGTGCCAGCAGCAGCTCCAGCAATGCTGGGTCTGTACTGTCATCAGACCGCCCAAGGAGACCACGTGCAAGTGGCTCTGGCCAGGCCCGACAGGGATCTGTGTCCAGACAATGAACACCTGCTTCTGATGACAGTACCCAGTCTGGGTTGGTACCGGATACGGTCCGTAGCACCCCTGCAAGGCACAGGTACCGTGTCCGTGGCCAGAGACACTGATCTGTATGACCTGGCAGGTACAGTCTGTGGCTGTCCACAAACACCAGTATATGGCAGCCATAAGGTGGAACTGTGTGCATCCATACACACATGCAAATTGACAACACCTAGGGCTACTGCATACACACACACACTGCATCAACATTGCCCCACCTTCTACTGCTGTCCCTCACCAACACACATACACATACATGTCAATCGGTGATATAACTGTGCAGGTACTGGTTAACATGTTGCTGATGCACAGGGTGACCACATAGACGTGTAGTAATAGTATCATGTTGTTGACAGTACTGTGTGCTGAATTAATTGTGGGTGTATCACAGCATGCCTGATGCAGTAAGGGTGTGATTGTCATGTACTGTTGTCTACACCCATGGTAAGTACCATAGTGTATCATCTGCACATGTTGGCATACTGGTGGTAATGATGTCAACAGAAGGCTACATACATAGGTAGCACAGGGGATAAGGTAATGAATTTAGTAATACGCAATGATGGACATGTAAACTGCAAGTGGCATGTTGCCCACACTGGACTCTGCAATGCGGATGTTTGAGGATGTTGATATGTGTGCAGTACTACACGACTGGTACAGGACACACAGGAGCACCCTAACACTGCAAGCTCACATCTCATACCATGCTAGACAGCCCCAACACACAAAACTAACTGTCACAGGAGAGAGAGTCCCCATATATGTTAGGGATACTGTGGTGGCAGGCCAGGTAGCATACATCCTATTAAGTATGGAACCACTGAGTGAAGGCTCAGTGTCTGTTATTTGACATGTGTATTACTGCAGGTATGAGCACATGGGTTTCCATCCAGTTATTGTACATCCTGACAGTACATGGTCTGTACACTTGTGTGCGCTGAGACTGGACCCTAGCCATCTAACCCGTGTATTTCCATGTACATGTGCATAGTACCTGCATATTTGCAATGTTACCTACTGGAAGTGGCACAGCTTGTTTGTTGTACAATGGACTACATGCAGCCCTGTTTACTGTAGCTTTGTTTGCATGCATGTTTGCTTGCAATTACCCTGGAATACTGATCCCACCTGCAATGCATAGTTATAGAGCTTCTGTGGACTCCTAGTGCCATCTGCATAGCTTACTATATGTATGTCCATGTCTCACTTGACAGAATGTCACTGTTTGTCCTGTTCACATGTACGTTGCCTGTGACACAGTGCATATGACTTACCTGGCATGTGTCCACGTGAGCAGTCATATATGCTACTGCTAACTAATCACAGGCACTACACCTTCACATATTCATCTTCTGTTGAACCACCTGCTTCGCTAGGGACGGCCTGCACCTGTCACCCCTGGGCTTTCAGATATTGGCAAAGGCTCTTGCTACCCCCATAGTACCTATGTTAGGCAAGGCTCAAATGACAAACCCACCTTCATAGGTATCACAAGGGATAAGAAACTAAGAGTAATGCTACCCAACGCCAGAAGTCTAAACCTCAAGATGCATGCACCCGAAACTCTCCTTGGCATGGAGAACATCGATATCTGTGCAGTAACAGATGCCTGGTTCAGGGCTACTGAGAGCACACCAGCACTACCAGGTTTAACCTCATACCATGCTTTTCAGCCCCAAAACTTAGAACAAACCACAAATGGAGGGGGAGTATTGATATTCATCAAAGATACCCACACCTCCAGGTTGGTGGCAAAGCACAAAGCATCAGAGACTATCCATGTGCAACTAACAATGGGTGAAACTGCCTTCCAGGTTATAGCCTGCTACAGACCACCCTCCCAAACCCAATAACTGCACTCGGCCATCCTGTGAACAGTGGAAATATGAAGGTCTCTCCAAACACCATTATATTGCGCGACGTCAACTACCCAAACATGGACTGGGAGCATGACTCTAGCTCCAACACCCTAGACCAAAGATTCCTAGAATATATGAGCTCAAATGCTATGGAACAACTTGTTACCACTCCCACAAGAAGGGGAAACATACTGGACCTGATCATCACCAACATGGGGACTCTATGCTCCAGACCAGAAGTGTATCCCTCACTGGTAATATCGGACCATAAACTAATCTCACTGGATATTCACATCCTGATCCCACCCCCTGCCCAGAACACCATAGTGAACAACTTCTCTAAAGCAAATTTACACTCCTCAAAACTGAGGTGGAAGCCTTCAAAGCCCCCGGGCCTGTGGAAACTACAGACCAGACTGCAGATTCCTCTATAAATGCATTCTATGGACACCTTCAGGAATGCATGGCTCATGTGATCCCGAATAAAACCAAGACCCAATCCTCTAAAGGCAGACGTCCTGTCTGGTGGACCCCAGCCATAAACAAACTACACAATAGAAGGAGGAAGCTACCAAATGATACAGCAAATTCCCAAATAGGGAAGGCATCATTGATCAGTATTAGCAAATAACTACAGGCACTCATAAGATTGTCTAAGGCCAGCTTCGAGAGAAATTGCAGAGGACACTAAGGATAATCACAAGGCTTTCTTTAGTTATGTTAGGAACCTGGGTGGTAATTCCCAGATATGCTCAGAGGTTGTCCAAAATGTCAATAGAAACACCAAACCCACAGACATTCCCAACAATCTAGCTGACAGGTTCAGTGCAAACTTCTCAACCCCCTCCACACTGAAAGTGCAAATATGTATCTCAGCAGAGTGCTGCCCCCCTAACATCTCAGATGCTCAGGTAAGAGCTGCCCTCTCCAAAGCAACACACACTGCATCAATGGGATGAGACATTGTCCCGGGCTGTGTCCTACATGACCACCAAGACATGCTACTATCAAACATAAACCTACTGTTCAATCCCAGCCTTACTACAGGATATGTGTCCAAAGTGTGGCGTACAGCAACAGTGGTCCCTCTACAGAAAGGTGGTGCCTCAACAGATCCTGGACACTATCACCCCATAAGCCACACTAGCTTGGTCTGCAGAGCTATGGAAAGCATCATCATGGACCACATAAATATAGATATTGCGGACCTACAGACACTGGTCCATACCCAGTTTTGCTTTGTTAAGGGCAGATCGTGCCTCTCAAACCTGGTTGATTTCTTTGAAACAGTCACCAAGGCCATTGACGAGGGGAAGGTGGTTCACACAGCCTACCTGGACCTCACAAAAGCCTTCAAAACAATACCCCACTTGAGCATTCTAGAGAAGCTGACCAGCTTAAATATAAGCCCCTATGTCACTAGATGGATTGCACACTGGTTCAAAGACAGAACCCACATGGTTAGAATTGCTGGAGTCATGCCAGACTCCAAACCAGTTACGAGTGGTGTCCCACAAGGCTCAGTCCTGGGACCTCTCTTGTTTGGTATATATTTATCGGAGGTACAGGCCAACACGGAAGGACTGTGGCTGACCAAATATGCAGATGATTGCAAACTGGCCGCCATAATCGACTCTCCAGCCGACACAAGCATCTTCCAAAGGGGCATCATAGAAACAGACAACATGTGCCAGAGCCATGGTCTCCAGCTGAATGCAAAAGTGTGTATAGTCATCCCCTTTGGCAAAATCAAAGTGCCCACAAAGTACCACATAGGTGGTACTCCATTACGTACAGAAGAAGTAATTAGGGACCTGGGGACCCAAGTTGATAGCAATCTCTCATTTGACAACCACGTGGCCAAAGTGGTTAGAATGACATTGTATATAGCCCACCTCATCATGAAGGGATTCACATCTACATCAGGGGAGGACATGGTGCCTCTTTACTCATCCCTCATCAGGCCCATAATTGAGTACAATCCCCCTGTCAGGATGTACCTTACCAGACACATGCAGCAACTGGAAAGACCCCACAAGTACCTCACCAAGAGGATCAAAGGGCTCAAACAGATGCCATATGCTGACCGATTAAATAAACCCCAGCTCTACTCAGTGGCATACCGCCTGTTCAGAGGTGATCTGTGCCTAATGTATAATACCATGTCGAACCCGGAATTAATGGGCATGCTGCACCTGAGAATATCCAAATCCCATCAGTATACACGCTTGAGAGAGCTGAGCCTCAGCACTGAAATAAATAGGACATACTGGAGGGACAGATTCATAACCCAGAGGCTCACTTCACTCTGGAATAAAATCCCAGTCCAGGTTAGGCAGAGTCCCTCATTGACTCTCTTCAAGAGGAATCTTGATGAGTCACTGTTAGACAGAGGCACAGTATACTAACCTCGGAAAAGGGCATGGCAAGATATATTTACAATGGATGGTGACAGCCAAACACATTCTGGCTAGGTTCTTAAATGTCCTAGGGCAGATTGCCTAGTATGATGCTATGAACCTATGTACCTTGTTCCCCATTGGCCCTATGTGCTGTTAATCAACATGGCAATCACAATACTATGGTAGCATGTTCAAAGGTCAGTTGTCAGTCACCTCTATGCTACAGTTGTGGAATATGTGGGTCATGTGGCAATGTCACAGCTGCCACATGTACACAGTCAACCCTCTCCCCTACACATGGACGTACAACACATGTATGAGATGGAACCACATAGCTAAACTGGGGACGAAGCACTCTGAACCCAGTACTGGCATAACCTGTCAGGTGGCATGCAATACTACAGTGACTACAATATCAGTCTGATGTAGACCTACACTGACAGCAATACAAGCACGTGAACACACTGGGCCATTCGTGGAGCCTTAGAATAGCATCCTGCCTAAGCGGCACACACCTCTGCAGCTGGCACACAGGCATACATTATGCCTGAACACATCACACATAACACATTGCACACAAATCCTGTGTGCCAGTCACAGCCTGTACGGCTAGACAACACACCTGCCACAGTTGTGTTAGCTACCTTTATTGTCCGGTACAGTATGGTCACGCTCACCAGGCTAGACAAGGTGAAGGTCACAGTGATATGCCTGTGGGGCACTATGGTCCACCACATAACACAAGCATACAGGTCAGTCAGAGGCATGGACACATATGACTCAGTCATTGTCCATGCCACATACCTTCTCCTGCTGTACTTGTAGGGTGCTGATATCATCAGTGTTTAGAAAGGGGAATGTGCATCCTGTAGTCTGTTCTCCTAGTTGCCAAAATGACATTTCCCTCATACACACTAACCCCTCCTCAGCCAAACACACACTTTTGCAGGATTCAAACCCCTACCTAACTATATTACGACACTCGGGACGGACACATTAGCGGAGTGTGCTATTTGCACTACTGGGAGGTTTCTTTTCTCCTGCTGTACTTATAGGGTTCTGACATCATCAGTGTTTAGAAAGGGGAAAGTGCATCCTGTAGTTCTCCTAGTTGTCAAAAGGGACATTTTTCTCACACACACACTAACCCCCCTCAGCCAAACACACACACTTGTCATTTGTAGGATTCAAACCCCTATCTAATTATGTTAGGTCACTCAAGACAGACACATTAGCAGAGTGCGCTATTTGCATTACTGGGAGGTTTTTCTTCTCCTGCTGTGCTTATAGGGTGCTGACATCATCAGTGTTTAGAAAGGGGAATGTGTATCCTGTAGTCTGTTCTCCTAGTTGCCAAAAGAGACATTTCCCTCACACACACTAACCCCCCTCAGCCAAACACACACACTTTCAGGATTCAAACCCCTATTTAACTATGTTATGTCACTCAAGATGGACACATTAGCAGAGCGCGCTATTCACATTACTGGGAGATTTTGTTTTTCTTGCTGTACTTATAGGGTGCTGACATCATCAGTGTTTAGAAAAGGGAATGTGCATCCTGTAGTCTGTTCTCCTAGTTGCCAAAAGGGACATTGCACTCACACACACTAACCCCCCTCAGCCAAACACACACACTTGCCATTTGCAGGATTCAAACCCCTACCTAACTATGTTATGACACTCCAGACAGACAAATTAGCAGAGCGCGCGATTCGCATTACTGGGAGGTTTCCCTTCTCTTGCTGTACTTATAGGGTGCTGACATCATCAGTGTTTAGAAAGGGGAATGTGCATCCTGTAGTCCGTTCTCCTAGTTGCCAAAAGGGGCATTTCCCTCCCACAGACTTGCACACACACTAACCCCACTCACACACACCCACACTGAGCATTTTCAGGATTCAAACCCCTACCTATGTTATGACACTTGAGATGGATGCATTAGTGGAGCGCACTATTCGCAATGCTGGAAGGTTTTGCTTCTCCTGCTGTACTTATAGGGTGCTGACATCATCGGTGTTTAGAAAGGGGAATGTGCATCCTGTGGGGAGGCAGACGCCAAGCACACTCTGGCTAAGCTGTCATTCCCTAGGGCAAACAGCCTAGTGTTGACCTCTACACCCATATGTTTAATTGTCAAATGCACATTATTTGTTGCTGATAGACTGTTTGCACGTCTTAGTTGCCATAGCATTCCCTGTTTGTATGAACAACTTGTGTATCTGTGGAAGATGTTTGCATATGGGAGGGATCCACTATATCAAGTATGTCTCTGTAGTCATTTAACTGTGTGCACTGGGCAGATTGCTGTAATGTGGTTGGTTCCTGGAATAACACGTAAAAATACCAGATATGTGTCGCCAACTGCTAAACTGAGATTTGGCCTAAGTGTGTGAGCATGCCCAGTTCAGCCTTCCCATGGCATGTTGTCTGACATATGTCTCATTTATCAAAGTGTGTGAGCATGCCCAGTGTGAGCATTCCATATGTTGAACTCTGCAGCCCACCACATTTGTGGATGAGTGTGAACTTCAACAAATATCTCCCGTTTATGGTTGTGTGTTGTGTGTCATGTTGTGTAGTTACTGTACAACTGCTTTGTGTGTGAACACAACAGGATTATACTGTGCCTGCAGGGTTTGCATGGGATACTTTGCATACAGTTGTCAACATCCTTTCACACTGACCTAACACTGTAGTACTGTATAGTGTACTGGTTCAGTACTTTGACTGTGGTGGACAGTATCCTGGGCTTTAGTCCTATCACTGCTTTACATTTCCATAGTGAGCACAACAGCCTGGTTAGGGGCCAGTTGTGCACATCTGACCATGGTGCATTATGTTCAGATATGAACTACTTAAACCAGGCTTATCCAACATTGGTAGTGTATTCCACAACATAGGTGTACATTTGCAAACACTAGCGATGTGCCCTAGGCCATTTCTAATGCTAGTCGGAGAGTGTGTTTGTCCTTCGACACACATTGTAAGTGGAGTTTGCCATGACATATGTCATGGTTAGTATACTGTGCCTCTGTCTACCTGTAACATGACAGTGATACCCAGGATAAAGCTACCATCTCCCATCCACTCATCAAGATTCCTCTTGAGGAGAATCGATAAGTGACTCTATGGGTAGCCTGTACTGGGAGTTTACTCATGGGTGGGTTGGCTTCTGTGTTATGGATCATGCAGTACAGCTTGTCCTATGTAAGTCAGTGCTGGGGTTCAGGTCTCTCATGTGCATAGCTCACTGCCATTCAGATTGTACAAGGTGCAGCATGTTTATTGATACCAGCTTGGACATGGCTTTATACATCAGGCACAGCTTGCCTCTGGGTGGGCAGTATGGCAGTGTGTGTAGCTGCAGTTTGTTTAATCAGGCAACACATGGCATCTGTGCAAGCTCTTTGATACTCCTGGTGAGGTACTGTTGGGGACTTTACGGTTGATGGGGGTGTCTGGTGAGGTACATCCCACAGGGGCTATTGTAGTCAATTGTAACGCTGATGAAGGATGACTGCAGAGCCACAATGACCTCCCCTTATCTAGATCTGACAACCTTCATGATTAGGTGGGTATATGGTATGTTTCTGTAAACACTACAGCACGTGTTTGTCCAATGCAGGATATCTATCACCTTGTGTCCCCAGGTCTCTCATTACATGTTAAGTAATGGGTTAACACCTATGTGGTAATTGGTGGGCACTTACTGTATATCCATGGGGGTTGACTATACACTTTTCTGCAATTAGCTTGCTGACATGGCTATGGCACCAGTTGTCTGTTTCTATGTGGCCCTTTTGTGGGATGCCTGTGTCAGCTGGTGGATCATATATGGTGAGCAGTTTGTAGTCCTCTGCAAACATGTTCAGACACAGTCCTTCCAATTTGGCCTGTACCTATGGGACATATATACCAGATGAGGGAGATCCCAGGACCAAGCCTTGTAGGATGCCAGTTATATCTGGTTTGTAGTCTGACATGGCTGCAGCATGTCTGACCATGTCTGTTCTGTCCTTGGTCTGGTTTGCAACCCCTCTACTGACATAGGGGTTTATATTTAATCTGGTGAGCATATCTATAATGAACACGTAGGGTATTGTATAGAAGCCTTTGCAAGGTCCAGCTACGCTGTGTGGACCACATTGCCCTCATCAATGACCTTAATGACTATTTCAATTGAGTCAAACATGTTTAGGGGCAGGATCTGCACTTAAGAAAGCCACACTGGGTAGGGTCCGGTGTCAGTAGGTCCCCAATATCTTTATGTCGGCGGTACATGCTGATCCTTTCCATAGCTGTGCAGACCGAGCTTCTCAGGATTCTGGGGTGGTAGTTTTCAGTATCCATTCAGGCAACACCTTTGTTGAGAAGGACCACTGTTGTTGTACACTGCTCTTTGGGTACATATCCTGTGGTAAGGCTGACATTGAGCAGTAGTGTGATTTGGCATTCCATTCATCTTGGAGTCCATGTTGGACTCAGCCCAGGACACCATCTCATACCATTGCTGCTGTGTGTTTTGCTTTGTAGATGCTGGCTGTTACCTCAGCATCTGCAATGTCAGGGGGCCAGCAGTCTGCTGGGATAAATATTTTGCATTCTGGGGGGGGGGGGGTTTGCACTGCACCTGTCAGGATGTATGTTGGCAATATGTGTGTGTGTTTGGTATGTTGTTTGTGATATTTGTCTGATTCAGAGCATATCTGTGAATTCCCAACATGGTTCCTACCATCAGTTGTGAAAGCCTTGGAATTATCCTTAGTGTCCTGTACAATTTGTATCTTCATAGGTTCATAGGTTCATACTAGGCTATCCACCCTAGGGCATTTGTTAGCCTAGCCAGAGTGTGCTTTCGCCACCCCTTGCTATGTGAATATTATGGCCATTTATGATTTGCTTTGCTGTGCCTCTGTCTGGACGTGACACAGTGAAGACCCCCAGTGTAACTCTACGATCATCCATCCACTTGGCAAGATTCCTGTTGAAGAGTGTCAGTGAGGGGCTCTGCCTAACATGGAGTGGGATTCTGGTCCAGGGTGTGGGGACCCTCTGGATTATGTATCTGTCCCTCCAGCACATCCTATTTCATTATTTGTTGAGGTTGACATCTCTCACTCTCACAGCTCCGATGGCTTTGAGTTTTCTGGGGTGGAGCATGTCCATTACTCCTGTGTTGGGCATGGTCTTGTACAACAGGCATGCAATGCCTCTGTGTAGGCCATATGTGACTGCATTCAGCTGGGGTGTCTACAGCCAGGCAGCATATGACATATATTTGAGACCCTTTATCCTCTTGGTGAGGTACCTTTGAGGTCTTTCTAACTGCTGCAGGTGTCAAGTAAGGTACATCCCATATGAGGCATTGTATTAGATTATGGGTGTGATAAGAGAACAGTATAGGGGCACAATGACCTCTGTTGACATAGATGTGAATCCTTTCATGATACGGTGTCCAATGTAGACAGTCTTCCTAGCCACATTGGCAATGTGAGTCTCACATAACAGGTTACTGTCCACTTGTGTCCCTAGGTCCCTGATTACTCCTTCCATACATAATGGTTTACCACCTATGTGATAATTTGTGGTACCTTGTTTGGTATTTGGTGGGACATTCATACTGTCCAGTGTCTTCAGGATGGCTGGGTGGGGTTCCTGTGTGTGAGAGTGTGGTCTGTAGCATGCTACAGACTGTACAGCAGTCTTGCCTACAGTTAGTTGCACATGGGTGGACTCCAATGCCTTGTGCATTGTCAGTTACCTGGACGTATGGGTGTTTGTGCTGAATATGGATACTCACCCTCCTTTTATGTTTTGTTCCAGGTTTTGGGGCCATGGCACATGATATGTGGTATAACCTGGTAGTGCTGGTGTGCTGTCAGGAGGCTTGCAGCAGGTTTCTGTCACTGCACAGACATCGATGTTCTCCATACTGGGGATGGCCTCGGGAGCATGCATATTGGGGTTTACACATCTGGCATTGGTCAGCATTACCCTTATGTTTCTTTCCACTTATGTTTTCTAGGGTGGTGCGTTAGTCTTTTCAGCCTTGCCTATGAAAGGCTCTATGGAGGTGGCAAAAGCCTTATCCAGTATCCAGACGCCTAGGGGTAACAGGTGCAAGCCATCCCAGGAACAGCTGCGTGGCTTGTCAAGCATGACATCTCAAGCAGACAGACATTGGATCCCCTTGGAATGACACCAGTAAGTGTGCCACTTGCTATAACTGATCATTCCGTGTTTGTACTGTGGCATCATTCTTGGTAAGGGTAGGATGCTGCAAACGGTGAGTGTCATACCGGCCTGGACTACATAATCAGAGAGCTCATCTATGTCTCTTTTCATGTAGTCTAGGGAGGTACATCTCAGGTCATTCACACCAGCATGGACTATGACTGCATCATATTTCTACTTGCTTTGGGGTGACCTGCATACTTGTGTTATGTGGTGTATTGTGGCAGCCTACAGGCAGCTTACTGTACCCTTTCCCTTGTTCAGTCTGGTGTGCGGGACAGCAGTGTGTCTCGCTATGGAGTCACCTATTACAACTGTATCAGGCATGTTGTTTCTCCTTCTGGCCTGTGACTGTTTGGCACACCAGCTTTGTGTACTATGTGTTGCATGTGCTATGTTTGGAAGTTGTTTGATTGGGTGTCTGCTTTAGAGGCCTCTGTTGGTGTGCTGTGTTTGTAATTTATGCCTCCAGGAATGATTTTCTGTGTTTGTCTTTGGTTTGCAGTTGTGATAGGTCTATGTGGGACTGTGTTTGTGGTGTGTGTGGTTACCTTCTCCTCCTGACTAGTTTTGGGAGTACTGAGTTGAGGGAGCTCAGCCTCCAGTTTGGATAGATGGTTGCATCTCTCACATATATTTGTATTTCTTGGGGAGTTGGGGTTGTCTGTGTACTTGGGGCAGGTGTAACATTGCCTCAAGATTCACAGATTCAACTTGTTGTGGCTGGCCTTAGTGGATTGTATGTGTGGACATATTTCATAGTTTCATAGTTTCATAGTATAGTACTAGGCTATCTGCCCTGGGGCATTTGTAAGCTTAGCCATAGTGATGTGGCTTTTGCCACACCATGAAATGGTACAAAAATGTACAGAATAAATCTACAATACTGTGCCTCTGTCTAGTAATTGACACAATGAAGGTCTCCTTATATAATAGAATTAGTTTACTGTGCCCCTGTCTAGCAGTGACACAGATGTGACCCCTGGGGTAAACTTACGATCTCCCATCCACTCATTAAGATTTCTCTTGAAGAGAGTCAGTGAGGGGCTCTGCCTAATACGAACTGGGATCCTGTTCCAAAGCATGGGAAGCCTCTGGGTTATGAATCTATCCCTCCAGCATGTCCTATTCATACTTGTGCCGAGGTTTAAGTCTTTAGCTCTCGTGGTCCTGATGGATTTGGATTTTTTGAGGTGGAGCATGTCCATCAGATCCTGATTGGACATGGCCTTGTATGCCAGGCAGAGATCACCTCTGAGTAAGCGGTATGCTACTGAATAGAGCTGAAGTTTCTTTAGTCTGGCAGAATAAGACATATGTTGGAGACCCTTGATCCTTTTGGTGAGGTACTTTTGTGGTCTCTCCAGCTGTTGCAAATGCCGGGTGAGGTACATACCAAATGGGGCATTGTACTCAATCATGGGTCTGATGAGGGAGGAATAAAGGGGTACAATGACATCCTTGGATCTGGATGTGAATCCCTTCATGATGAGGTGTGCAAGGTAGAATGTTTTTCTAACCACCTTGGCAATGTGGGTGTCAAATGAGAGGTCACTGTCTACTTGGGTCCCTAGGTCTCTGATTACTTTTTCCGTACTCAGTGGGTTGCTGTCTATATGATAATGTGTGGGTACTTTGTTTTTTCCAAAAGGGATGACTATACATTTTTTGGCATTTAGTTTAAGGCCGTGACTACGGCACCAGTTGTCCGTTTCAGTGAGGCCTTTTTGTAGGTTGTGTGTGTCTGCTGGTATATCGACTATGGCGCCTAGTTTGCAGTCATCTGCAAACTTTGTCAGCCACAGCCCTCCCATGTTTGCTTTAACATCTGAGAAATAAATGCTGAACAAGAGGGGTGCCAGGACAGATCCCTGTGGGACACCACTTGTGACTGGCTTTGAGTCTGACATTGCTCCAGCGATTTTAACTTTATGGGTTCTGTCCTTTAGCCAGTTTGCAACCCATCTAGTGACATAAGGGTTTATTTTTAAGCTGTTTAGCTTATCTATGATGCCTGAGTGGGGTATTGTGTTGAAGGCCTTAGCCAAGTCCAGGTATGCTGTATGGACTGCTTTGCCCTCATCAATGGCTCTAGTGACTGTTTCAAAAGTCAACCAGGTTTAAAAGGCAGGATCTGCCCTTTACAAAGCCGAACTGGGTGGGGTCAAGTGTCTGTAGGTCCCCTATGTCTCTGTTTATGAGTTCCATAATGATTCTTTCCATAGCTTTGCAGACCAGGCTAGTTAAGCTTATGCGGCGGTAGTTTCCAGGGTCTGTAGAGGCATCCCCCTTGTGGAGTGGGACCACTGTTGCTGTACGCCAGTGTTCAGGTACATATCCCAAGTAAGGCTAAGGTTAAATAGCATTTTTATGTGTGGGTTTAGCTCCTCTTGAGTTCACGTAACACGCACCCGGGATACTGTCAGGACCCATTGATGCTGTGTTTTTGCTTTGTTTAGGCGGTTCTCACTTGGACATCTGAGATGACAGGGAGATTACATTCAGCTGGGATAAGTATTTCTTCTTTTGGGGGTGAAGGAGGGGAGAAATTTACACTGAACCTGTCAGCCAGAATGTTAGCAATATCTGTGGGTTCAGTGTATTTTTTGTTGTTGTGAACCAACTCTAAGCATATCTGAGGGTTTCCGCCCAGGTTTCTAACATAGCTGAAGAAGGCTTTGTGGTTATCTTTAGTGTCCTTAGCGATTTTTCTCTCAAAGTTTGCCTTGGATGTTTTTATGAGAGAACGTATTTTTCTGCTAATGTTGATCAGAGATGTTTTCCCTTCATGGGATTTCGCTCTGACGTGCAGTAGCTTCCTTCTTTTGTTATACAATTTGTTTATGGCTGAGGTCCACCAGACAGGATGCTTACATTTGGTGGAGAGGGACTTGGATTTGTTTGGGATTGCATGATCCATGCATTCTTGGAGATGTCTATAGAAAGCATTAGTGAAGGATTCGGCATTGTGGGATGTGGTATCCACTAGCACAGTGGGCTTAAAGGATACCATCTCAGTCTTAAGAAGAGTGAAGTCTGCTTTTGAGAAGTTTTTCACTGTGGTCTTTTGTGCTGGGGGTGGAGGTGGGATATGTATATCCAGGGTGATTAGTTTGTGATCAGATCTCACTAGTGAGGGGTATACTTTCGGTGTGGAGCATTTTGTCCCCATGTTTGTGATGATCAGGTCTAGTATATTATCTCCCCTAGTGGGAGAGGTGACTAGCTGTTCCAGTGCATTTGAATTTATGAATTCCAGGAACCTTTGGGCTAGGGTATTAGGGCTAGAATAATGTACCCAATCTATGTTTGGGTAGTTGAAGTCTCCCAGTATGATGGTATTTTGTGATACATTCATATCCTCTAATGTCTTCAGGAAGGCTGAGTGGGGTGCTTGAGATTGGGAGGGTGGTCTGTAACATGCTACCAGTTGTATAGCAGTTTTGCCTATGGTTAGTTTCACCTGTATGGTCTCTGATGCTTCATGTGTTGCTACTAACCTGGAGGTGTGGGTGTCCTTTATGAATATGGACACTCCCCCCTCCCTTTGTGGTTCGGCCCAGGTTTGGGGGCTGAAAAGCATGATACGAGGTATAGCCTGGTAGTGCTGGGGTGCTCTCAGGAGCTTTGAACCAGGTTTCAGTTACTGCACAGATGTCGATATTCTCCATGCTGAGGAGTGCATCAAGTGCCTGCATCTTGAGATTTAGACTTCTGGCATTGAGCAGCATTACCCTTAGTTTTTTTCCATTTTTGTTTTCTAAGGAGGTGGGTTTGTCTTTTGAGCCTTGCCTAAAAAAGGCACTATGGGGGTGGCAAGAGCCTTAGCCAATATCCGGAAGCTCAGTGGTGACAGGTGTAAGCCATCCCTTGTGAAGCAGCGTGGCTTGTCCAACATATCATCCCAGGCAGACAGACATTGGATCCCCTTAGAATGACACCAGTACTTGAGCCAATTGTTAAAGCTGATCATCTTGTCTTTGTATTGTATCATTCTTGGTGAGGGCAAGATGCTGCTCATGGTCAGGGTCTTACCAGCCTGGGCTACATAATCGGAGAGCTCCTCTATGTCTTTTTCATGTAGTCAAGGGAGGTATGTCTCAGGTCATTCACAACAGCATGGACAATGACAGAGTCATATTTGTACTTGCTTTGGAGTGACCTGAGTGCGTGTGTTATGTGGCGGATCCTAGCTCCCGATAGACAGCTCACAGTCACCTTCTCCTTGTTTAGCCTGGTCAGTGGGACATCAGTGTGTCTGACTATGGAGTCACCTATTACTAGTGTATCAGGCAAGGTGTTTGGCCTTAAGGACTGCGATTGGTCGACACACTGATTTATTGAAGTATGTGTTGCATGTGTTTTGTTTTGAGGTGGTGGATTTTTGGATGTCTGCTTTGGGAGCCTCTGTTGTTTTGGTAAGTTTTTTATTAGAGCCTCTGAGTATGTCTTTGTGTTTTTATGTGTTTGGTTTGCAGTTGTGGTAGGTCTATGTGGGACTGGGATTGTTGTGTGTGTGGTTTCCATCTCCTCCTGTCTGGTCATGCCAGCCCTGAGTTGAGAGAGTTCAGCCTCCAGTTTGGCTATATAGTTGCATCTCTCACATGTATTTGTGTTTGTTGGGAGGAGGAGAGGGTTGTCTGTCTACATGAGACAATTGTAGCATTGTCTCAAGATACCCAGATTGACCAGCTGAACTGGAGACGATGCCAGTAATCTACCACTCGACATGCTAGAACAGTATAAGGGAGTGGTATACCTTTAAGGGAAGTGGATATTCACAGGGGTGGTAAGTAGATGTAGTGCTTTACTTAGTGCAAGAGTGCTTACTTAGTAGAGAAGTACTGATAACAAGTGCTAGGCTTATTTTATTGCCATACTACTGATCAATGATTACTTCATTGTTTATGTTTGCTCTGTAATGTAGTAGCTTCCTCATTCTCTTGCATGGTTTGGTTATGGCTGGTGTCCACCATGCCAGATGCCTGCGTGTATGACATTGTGTCTTGTTTTAATTTAGGATTGCATAATCCAAGCATTCCTGGCAGTGTTCATGGAATGGCTATATTACAGGTTCTGAGGTGTGGCCCATATTTTGCACCTGCACAGGACCTTTAATGGATTCCACATCAGTTTGGAGGAATGCAAATATTGCTTTACACATGTTTTCCACTGTGGTTTTCTGGCCAGGGACTGTGGTCAGGATTTGTATATCCAGTGTGATTACTCTATGGTCTGGTTTTACCAGTGAGCAATACACTTCTCATCTTGCCATCCAGTACCCATGTTGCTGATTATCACATCCAGTATGCTTACCCCTCTTGTGGGAGTGGTACATTGTTCCTGGGCATTTTGGTTTATGGATTCTATGAACTTTTGTCCTACAGTGTTGGAGCTAGTATAATGCCCCCAGTATATGTCTGGGTATTTTCAGTCACCCAATATAATGTGGTTTGGAGGACTTGATATATTCATGTATTCCAGCATAGGCCAGGTGCAGTTCCTGGTGTTGGGATAGTAGTCTGTAGCAGGCTATAAACTGGGGGGCAGTTTTAGCCACTGTTACTTGACCATGGCTAGTCCATGCTGCTTCTTGTTGTGGTGCCAACATGGGGGTGTGGTTATCCTTGACAATTATTGCTAGTCACCCTCCTTTTGTAGCTTGTTCCATGTTTTGAGGCTGTACAGCACAGTATGAGGTGTAACCTGGTAGTGTTAGGGTGCTGTTGTGAGCCTTGACCCAGTTTTCTGGTATAGCACAGATATCAACATTCTCCATACTGGGTGAGTTTAGACTGCATGCATCTTGCTGTTTCGACTTATCCCTTAACTTATTCTTATCCCTTCTGATACCTATGGAGGTAGGTTTGTGTTTTGAGCCTTACCTATTCAGGGCACGCTGTGGGTAACAACAGCCTTTGCCAGTATCCATATGGCCTGCACTGATAGGTGCACGCCAGTCCTAGCAGGTGGAGCATCATGTCATGCTCAGCATGTCATCCCAGGCTGGCACACATTGGATCCCCTTTGACTAACTGTGATACTTCAGTCAATTATTGCACTTGATCATCTCATTGTCATATTGTGGCATGATGCTTGGTGAGGGTAGGATGTTAGTCGGGGTCCTCAGGTGTGCATATAGTACATGGTGTTACATTACTTAACACATGGCATTCATGCCTAAGGTGGTGCTGCAGGGCTGCCTCTGTCGGATGCACATATTACAGTTCCCTGTACGTGTTTGTGAGCAGGTCATGTCATTTTAGGCATCCATGTTATTATTTGAGTGAGTCAGAGGGGGTATCATTCCCAGGGTTCCTACTGAGCCAGTGTATGTGCTATGCGTTGCCTCTTTGCCAAGGCCAGGGCATACTGCTGCAGCTGTTTTCACAAGATCATATTATGTAGCATAGCACATACCATGACAATTTGGGTACATGTAGTTGGTGTGTACTGCAAGGCTCCACCAGATGTGTCCAGACACCAGAACCATGACTTGAGCAGCCCAAACACATGCTCTATTACATTACGTGTTTGTGCGTGTGCCTCATTATGGCATTCCTGTTCAGGTGTGTGTGCATTTCTGATGTCATCAGCCACGGCTCCAGTGCATAACCTGCATCCCCCACTAGGTGTCCGTGTGGGATGTCCCCATTGGCAAAAACCTGGTACAGCTGCGTCAAATGCCAGATGTGGGAATCGTGGTAACTCCCAAGGCAGCCAGCACACACATTCATTATTATGCCCTGGGCATCACACACAACCTGGCAGTTGATGGAGGGGAAGCCCTTGCGGTTAATGTAGGCCCTACCCTGCTCACCGGCTGGTGCTTTGATGCATATGTGCGTGCAGTCTATTGCACCCACTACCTCAGGGTATTCCGCTATTTGCTGGAAGAGATACATATTGCTGGCCAATACCTCATGGGCATTGGGGAAATATACATAATCACCGACATGTGCTGACATGGCATCCAGGAACTGGTGCAGTACCCTGGAGGCTGATGCCTGTGATATCCCCATCATATCACCAGTTGATCTCTGGAAGGTACCTGTTGCTAGTTTTCTTAGGCCAACACATACCTTGGTTTCCACTGGGATGGGTTCCCCTCTGTTGGTTCTGTGTGTGAGGCATGGCCTGCACAGCTCCACTATTTGCTGCAGGAGGTCTCTGTCCACTCTATAGCGCTCTACTATCTCCAGCTCATGTAACCCATGGTAGGTGACCCTGGGCCTGTACACTCTTCTCCGTCTCCTCACTGTGGGTTGTCTGGCACCAACTGCATTGTCACCACCCTCAGCAAGTCACCTATATCTCATTATGACAGCTATGGCAGCCCCTAACATTTCTGCTCTGAGTTCAGTTTTTTCAGTTTTCACTTCTAATAGCTTACTCCTGTCTTGCAGTGTCTCTTGAGAGAAACATCTTGCACTTCTGTTTGCAGATTTTTAAGTATTGGGCTGAGCTACCATTCTGCCTGTGTAATTGCCTGCTTGTAATTGTTTTCACCTGCTAGCTCCAGCAGTATTCCCTGGTAGCTTCCTACTAATTCTGTTGCTTCCTTTTTCCTTTCTGTTTCCTCAGGGGGGAGCAGTGTGTATACCAGCAGAAACATGCTCACAGTGGCTTACACGCGCGCACACATGCTTACATGGTTCAGAATCTGCTTATTCGGGTTAAAACACACGCACACCCAAGCAAACAGTGTTAAACATCTCAAAACACGCTCCCACATGCTCAGACTGCCTTACACGCGCATACACTGTCTTACTCGCGCTTCATGACGCGCACACGTGCGCATGCACGCTCAGCAAGAAACTTTGGTGTAGGCAACAGTGTACACCTTCCATTTCTTGACTTTCCCATGCTTATGTTGTGGCACTCCTCTTTCCATGATATGTGTCTGACATCTGTCATGTAACACTGACCTCCAATGAACTGCATTTCTTTCTGCCATTCCCCCCTGTGATGTCACCTATCTCCTACTCTGTTCCTCCCCCTTCTGTAACTCTTACACTACTCAGAATGTGCTCATTTGCTATGTGACAGTGGAATTCAGTAAACTAACACTCATTTGCATCAGATTGTCTACTAATGCTTAGTTACATCTCTTAGACTCAGCTTCCCCCCTTAGCAACCACTACACGGTGGCCATGTTGTTTTTGGTCTGCTGGTCCCTGCATTGAAAATCCATGTATTGCATAAAACCCACATTTGTGGGTTTATAACCTTCATTTTTATCTATTATGCAGCGCAGCCCGTTTGCGCGGGGCTGCGCTGGGTTTAAACATCGGCGATCGCCGAAAAAAAAATTATATTTTTATTACTTTTGCATCAGGTTACCTTGCCAATGGCCACATATTTGGCCACTGGCATGCTGCCTGACACATATGCACCCTTTATTTGGAGCTGACATGGCTCCGTTGTGGTTTTTGCAGAAACGTACTCAGTTGTCAACTGAGTACATTTCTGCAGCTTAAACGGCTCTTACACGGGCTGTTTTGGGCTTCCTGGATCACTAATCATCCTCATTTGCATGCTATTTGGCTGCAAGTGAGGTGATTAGCTTATCCACGCCCACTCCATGTAAGAGACGTTTTAGCTGGTCTCTTACACGGACTTTGGGCTGTTCCTGGATCACGAAGGCTGCATGGAGTCTTACACTACTCTTAGACTCTGTGCAAGCCTTCATGAATCCTGCCCAGAGAATTATCATAATCTTTTATAAATCTGATACTAAAACAAAACTGTCCAGTACCTGTCTTGTGTTTTCCTCTCAATTATTCATTTCCTAGTTCTACAACATTTTTGTTGCTTTCTTATTACTTATACAATTACTTAGCAGCATAGCAGTTGACAAATATAGTGCAGAAAAGTAGCTTTTGTTCTTTTTTTTTCCTAAAGCTGAGCTGGCAGTCATAGTATTTAGAAAAATGGTTTGGTATGCAATGCTTAAAAATGGGTAATATAAACATTAATTTGAAAAAAAATAATTTAACTGTAGTGTTACACTGAAAACATTTCTTAACAGGCTGTTAACAATATTTAAAAGTACTAATGGCCAACAACAATGTTTTTATTAATATTGTTGATATTACTTCCCAGATTCTGTCCTTTTATTTAAATCTATGCGTCTCTCGGCTTAAGTTTCTGGACACAGTCTCTCATAAATATACACTGTTAGAAAACTGTTAACTGCCAGTTGGCAAAGCAAAATGTTCTTCAAGATGAAAAGTGGAGAGATGTGTCTATATGCAATTTTTTGTAATTATAGTTAGTGATGTTATGAATGCTAGTCTTTCTCACAATATGGTGCTTTTCATTAGCAGCTCATTTAAAAGATCTCCTTAGGTTAGCTATGGTGCAGTATGTGTGTAACTAGGGACACCCATTTTCTAAGATAAAATTAAAATATTGTAAACAGTATTGTTTTGAAAGGTATATCTCATACTTAGGCACATTTGCATTCCATGTAAAAATACAGTAGTAAGATTCAGCAGGGAAGCATGGTAAGTGTTCTTTGTGTGTGCCACCAGATCGCAACTAAAACAGAGATGTTAAAAGCCTGACATCTGCAGCTGAGAAAGTTAACAATGAGGTCAAATGCTTGTTTCTGCAATGGTTTACATGTATTCTGTACAGCTTCATAACTTCCAATGAATAGTGGAGCAGCATGTCATCGATCAAACAGAATAAAACGTCCATGTCACGACTGTCTGAAATACTGTGAGGATAACATCATCGTAAGAACACAAATATGGCTGCACCATTCAACTGCAACAGCAACACACTGTAAGTATGGGAGCACCATTTGCTGGTTCCTTGCTAGTGTAATGGTGCTGCTCTTTAATTAACAAAGTGATTACATTGGGTTCAAGTCTCTATACTGGAAGTTTGTTATTTTTCTCTTCATCACAGCCCTTCATCCTGTTTGATATTGTGATCACCACAATGTATTTATGTAATAGAATTGAGGTGTATATGCACTGAAGTATATCTTAGACTGTTGTTTAATTTTCTTGGGGAATGTTACTTTTGTTTGCTCAGTGTTATGCACTCATTGTTTCAGACAGTTACTGCCATGGATATTTGACATTTTCTGAGTGATAACATATTACTCAATACAGCATGCTCCGATCAGAAAGTAGGCTACCAGTCCATACTTATTGTTCTATATTACCTTATAGCAAATTTTCATTTCATAATGTTGCAGTACTGTACAGATGTAAGCAAACATGTAAATTATTTACTTTCATTTTTAATAGAAGTTTGCCATAGTTTACCTCTTAGAAAAAACATAGTTTACAATTTCAGGAAATGAAAAGAAATGGATGAAATTTACACCTTTTCAGGCAAAGGCTAATACTACCTGTTCTGTAAGTAAATTATTCAAAATAGTTTATTTATTTAGGAAGAAAGAAGCAGAATTGTACTTTGGAGATAAATTGTACCCTCAATTTTACTAAACAAGGGTAGTGTTAGCATTTTGTGGTCCTTAGCAAGTTTTGAACAGGATGATCCTAGCAGAGAAGGCGCTACCACAAATTATTAGTGCCAGCACCCCAAAGCCTCTTCAATTATTTCTGTCTCCAAATCATCACACCACACAAACAATCACCCCTCCCCTACTCCTATTCAGTGTCACACCAACAATCACCCCTCCCATACTCCTCTCCAGTGTCACACCAACAATCACCCCACCCCTACTCCTCTCCAGTGTCACACCAACAATCACCCCTCTCCTACTCCTATCCAGTTTCACACCAATAATCGCGCCTCCCCTACACCTATCCAGTTTCACACCAACAATCATGCCTCCCCTACTCCTATCCAGTGTCACACCAACAATCACCCCTCTCCTACTCTTATCCTGTGTCACACCAACTATTACCCCTCCCCTACTCCTTTCCAGTGTCACACCAACAAAAATCACCTCTCCACTACTTCTATTCAGTGTATGTCATCCCCTCTACTGCCTCTAGTGACCCCTTTCTTTCCTGTCTCTAGTGCATGTACATCTACTTACTTTGATGGTTTTTATGCAAGTAAGGCTGTCCGTCAAATAGCAGACACATATGCTGTCTTTTAGGTGCTGTAATGTTGCAAACTTCAGTACTATACTAAATTATCCAGGCCCACAGAGGTCCAATTATGGCACAGTTATCCAGTGTAATGTCTTCTGTTAATAAGGGTTGATTGAACATTCTCTTGTTATGCTATTCTTCACCAGCACCAGCTTTATATCTCACCATCTGGTTGTGACTGCACACCCCATCGCAGCTATCAATTATCTATGTAGTTATGCATTTCATGATATGCGCAAAGGGTTATCAAGATGGAAAGTAGCATTCTCACTACTACATACATATTCAAAGTAAGCAAGGATATTACCCTCTAGACAATAAAGGGACAGCTATTAAAATATGAGCGCAGTAGAAGATTTACAAAGTCTCATAGAATTCTTATTCTTATGTCAGAGTGTTGCATGAAAACGCTGAGTGATTTTCAGTTTTCTGACAACAAACTAAGATATACTAAATTCCTTTCATGTTGTAAGAAAGTTGATGACAGGTTATTTATATGATTAGAACATAGTATAAATTAAAGCAGCTCCAAAGAAGAGGAAAAATATACTGGCTGTGATCTGAATACTCCCTTTGTAAAGCTTTATATTATATTTCTGTCCAGTATCAGACAGTGATCACCTCCTAATTCATGCCTCCTTCATTTCACCTGCTAGTGAGGAATTAAACAGAAAACAATCTGATGGCATTCATCCAAGTAAAACAATGGCATGCAGAAAGTTAAGGAAGATACAACAGGATGAAAATGTACAACCCAAATAGAACTAATATCTACCCAAGAAGTCTAGAATTTCATGAAGTCCAGGCTAAACAGTCAAAGCATCAGGTATAATAAGATAAAAAAGGAATATGCCAGAAATAATAAACCCAGCTGTGTGGCATGGAGGGATAAAAGCCTGGTAAGGACTCAGACATTAACATTTAATGTCAGTAAATCAACAGGTTCTTCTAGGATATGCCTTTTGCAAAGTGGAGGCATGAAAGCTTTCCTTCATTTTCAATTTAACATTATTGCATACTATTTCAAACATTTTTCATGAAACAGTTTCTTGTGGTTATTAACTGTCTCTTAAAAATCATAACAGTATTTACTCACAATAACCTGTTAGTAAGTGTAGAGGACTAAAGCTCTGAGCTGCTAATGAGCTGTTTCCTGGGCCCACAGTACAGAGTTTGATTCCTTTCACTTTCATTTGCCTAGTGCGTGACTTTTGAGCAAGTCACTTAACCTGACAGACTCCTGGTTCACCCCTGAAAAGGGACAGTCATCACCAGTGGGTTAGCGATCAACAAATACGCAAAATAAATAAACCAGTGTAATGAATGTCCTTTATCATAGCATCTAAACTCTTGTTTCAATATTTCACCAGGTGCTGTTAATCTTCTAAAACTGTTTACATGTTACATTCTTAAAAGCATGCCTGAGATGCATATTAAAGCATACACATACCTTAAAAGCATGCCTGGGATGCATATTAAAGCATGCACATACCTTAAAAACATGGCTGTGATGCATATTAAAGCATACACATACCTTAAAAATATGGCTGTGATGCATATTAAAGCATGCATATACCTTAAAAGCATGCCTGGGATGCATATTAAAGCATGTACATATCTTAAAAACATGGCTGTGTTGCATATTAAAACATGCACATACCTTAAAAGCATGCCTGGGATGCATATTAAAGCATGCACATACTTCTTTTGAATATATAGACAGAGAAATGTCTTCTATAGTGTTGGTTAAAGCAATACCCATAAAATGTATCATTTCATTTGACCATACAGGGTGGAAAATAAAAAAGGAACAGTAGTTGGAAATAGTCAACAAACAACTCAAGTTATTACACCTCCCCTGTCAAAATAAGAATATCATCCAAAAATCCATAACAAAAAGAAATGTAATTATATAGTGATTCAAGCCATTGAAAGTGTTTCCTTTTTCTATTCAGATAGAGTCAAATTATCTAAGCATTTGTGACTTTTGTACCCATTGTAGTTCTATAAATTTGCTGGTAGATGTTATCATTAAACATTACAATATTATTGGAGAGTTCCGACACTAGAAAGGCACAGACAGTTAATTTTTTTTCTTTTTATTAGTAAGTCCACTATTATGACATAGAAGATCACTCACTGCATGGGTACCCAGGTCATTAGTAATGACCGTAAGCACTGAAGCAATATCTAATGTTACAAAAACAAAATTGTTTATTGCCTTTTGTTCTTGTCAAGGAAAACGATATCACAGAAAATCATTTGTATCAGAAATGTTGCTTCTAACAAGTTTAATAAATGTTTCAAGTTGGCTTCTAAGTTCACAGGGATAGGTTCAGTCATGCAATCTTTCCAAACGTCTATAGGTCTCATAGGAGATTGTATGTGGCACTTATGTATTTTTGTAAATCATACAAAGAACAGAGCCTTTGGTGAAGCTATTTATAAGAAGCTGTAAAGATCAAGTGATAAGGCAGTGCTAAGATGTAACATTTAGAAAACTTATTTGTATATACGAAATAACCCTTTCAACATCTGATGGTGTAGTATTTTTAAAAATATTTACATCTGCTAGAAGATTTAAAACAGATGTTATATAAGAAATATTTATTTATCACTACTGTAGCACCATCTCTGCTTGCTTGCTTAATTGTAATATTTGCATTAAGGCACAATTCCTTTAAAGCTCTCAGTTTAGCTAATGAAAGATCATGAGGATGTTTGTAAAGTAATTGCTCATTTGTTTTAAAATTCATTCATGCCTCTCCTTTGCTTAAGAATCACAGACAATACCAAAATAGTGAGAGTGATAATGTTTCATAATCAGGGAAAACTTTTAAATTTTAACTTTAGTTGACTTAAAATCAATTCCTTGTAGATGTAACAGGAAGTTTTGATCAAAAAGATTAACACAAATCTTTGTAATACAACAACTGGATTTATATAAATACACATTTTCTGAAGAGTAAAAACTATGAACCTCTAATGAGTGGCATCACTGACTGACTGTAATCTATAGCGACTCATCAGAAAATCAAATAATGTTATTGATGGACAGAGTTCATAGATTCTTACTAAGCTAACTGCCCTTGCAAGCCATTTTAAGCTTAGCCAATTATCCCTTGTGAGACTCAAACCCTGCACCTTCTGTTTGTAAGGCAAACACCTTAACCATTAGGCCACCCTCCAAAAACAAAAGTGAAATATTCTGCAAAATCAGCGACAGCTGAGAGGTACAAATATATTTTTCTTTTGTATACAGTAAGATATTAACAAAATGAAAGCATCACATGCCAGTCTATGTGTATTTCAACTGGTGAAATGCTGGTTAAACAACAAAACACACCTTGTCAGTGGTGTGACAGTTACCTTTCTATCCCAGTGGAGGTTGACAGTAATATCTCCCATTATATTGTTCTGTGACTTCTTTTTGAACCATTCTTTTCAAGTATAAAAATGAGAAATGGCACTGGATAACCAAATATGCTGAGGATTGCAAAGTCTGTAATGTAATTACTTTAATAAAAGCTGTTTAAGTTCTCAAAGATTGTGTACAGAATACCTATGGGAGATAGTAGTAAAGTCATCACCTTTGAATGTCAGTAAATACAGTATCATGAAACTTGGAAAAGGAACATGCATTACTGCTATAAAATAAGTGGTACATTTTTTTATTTTATTTTTCATTTCACATTTAATTATTGGGAAAATCCAGCTGGGCTTAAATCCCACTTTCAGCGGAGACCCCGGGAAGAAAGCTCCATAACACATAATCTAAATTGTATATATAATCTTGGAAACATACAAGTAGTAAAAGAAGTTACAATAAATTAACCAAATGAGATCAATAGAAGAAAAAAAAACCTTGACTACATCAGAAACCTGCAAGAAACATACATATGCATATATAATTATTTAAGTATGTTTGAATATTACAGAGAAAGGAAAAGTAGTAAAGTACATGAAGTACAGAAAAAGAGACTTGACAGTAGGAGGAATATTATAGTTTAAGAAAGTTCAAGTGAATTTGGAGAAGAACCGGGAAAAAAAAAGATTTAAAGATGATGATGTAAAATAAAATGGCACAGTGGTGCAGTGGTTAGTGTTGTTGCCTCACAACAAGAGGCTTTCTGGTTCAATTCTCAGCTGGAGTGCCTTCTGTGCAGAGTCTGCATGTCCTCCCCGCAGTCGAGTGACTACAAATAGAAGGCATCCCAGAAGAGTACTTATCTAGAGAACTTAACACTGTGAGTAGTGGTAACCTTGACACCCGTGCATTGTACCCCTGATAGGGAAGATTATATTTATACCAGTAATCAATGTGTAGCTGTAGGTGAAGCAAGATTTACTGATAGTAGGTGTGATGTAGCCATAAGGGTAATGCCCCAGTGGGGGAATTTCACCAGGAGTGAATACATTATATATCACCCATGGACTACAAAGTCATTATTAGCTTTATACATTAATTACAAAAAGTCTTACCTTTTTTGTAAGCACCTTTATTGGATAATATAGCTGTTTCATTAAGCCAGGTGTTTCTTTTTTTTTTTTCAAAACAGGTTTATTGTTTTAACATATAAGAGAAATATCATAACAATTTTATACAAGTAATTAAAAATAGGTATTATTATAATATTCAACAAAACAACTAAAGTATTTACAAAGACATCCACTACAATCAGATCAATTAATTAAACTAAAATACCATGCTATTGAAATTAAATTTTTTTTAACAAATTTTGTAAATTATCCCATACAATAAAATAAGATGTTTTTCTGTTTGTTCTAGTCCTAATTGTGTTTATTTCCATATGGCACACTATATTCATAACATTTTTAAATTCATTGAACGAAGGAGGTGTATCTGAAATCCAATTTCTAGTTATTATTTTCCTAGCCACTGCTAGAATAGACCATAACAAGGGAAGCTTAACCTTTTAAGACTTTGAGGTACAGGTGTGTTGAATAATATAAGAGATTTAGAAATAATGAAATTATCTGTAAAAAGAGCCTGCAAAATTCATTAATTGACTTCCAGTATTCTTTCAATTTTATACAGTCATAAAACATATGAGCCCAGTCAGCATTAATTTCTACATTACATCTCTTACATAGATTATCTTTATTATTTATTTTATTCATCATCAAAGGTGTATAAAAGATCTATGTAAAAATTTCCATGTATAAAGTCTCCAGACAATGGAAGACATAGTTCTATAAGCAGATTCCAATATATATTGTTTATCTTGTTGATTTGGTGGGTCCCCATTAATAGAAGTGAAATAATTCCAGTATGAATCTACACTGTAAAAAGTTTCTTGTCTGATAACTTTATGTATGTATGAAAGTTTACCTTTATCAGAGACTTTATGTTGTAAATTTAATATCAAGTAATCAATCAGTGTTGGAATAGATTCTTTAACAGTTATAGACATTAAATCTATTTTATTAATGAGATGTTGTCTAAAGGTCTGAACCTCTAACCAGCAAGTTTCTCTTAGATCAAATTCTTGTTTTAAGAAATCTAAATTTTTAACTTTATTATCAGACATCAACTGATACCAGTACTTTAGATCATTATCTATAGCTAAATGAGTTCCTTCAGAAGTAGATGACAAAAGCATACCCTGAGTATACATTATAGGAAATACAATAAAATTCCATTCCCTATACTTAGAGTGCATGAATATAAAGTTACAATAACTAATAATAATATTTAATGGGTAACAAACCATATATTTAGGTGTAATAGGTGAATTACAAAATTCCTTTAGTAACCATAACATGGAGTAATTTACAATCATATTTTTATGTGTTAAGGAGATTTTCATGAAGTGTATACTAATTAGCTCCCAATAATCTTTCCATTTTGTGACATATGACTGATCTATTAATAAAGCAATAACTTTTACAATAGAAGAGATAGTATATAAATTAAAGTCTGGAAAAGAAATACCCCCCTGAGACCAGCTATTAGTATGTTTCTTTAATGCAATCCTAGGTCTATTAGGTGCCCATAAGAAATTTAACATTAGTGTGTTCAGTTTCTTGATAATTATTTTTGTAGGTGGAAGTATTATTGATTGTATTAAGTATAAAATCTTGGGGAATATTATCATTTTAATAATTGTAAGTCTCTCTTCCATAGTAAAAAACATATTATTCCAGGTATTAAAAAGATTTTGTATATTAAGAAAACAGGTATTATAATTATTATATATAATAGATTTAATATCTTTAGATAGTATTATACCTAAATAAGTTATCTGACCTGAATTGGGTACATATTTAGTAAAATCACTAATGAGAATATTTTTCGTGTATATATAGGTAGTATTTTAGTTTTTCTTCATTGAATATTAAACCAGAAATACTTTTAAAATTCATCATGTTATCAAATAGTGACTGTATAGAAGAATTAGATCCTGCTGATGTAATTAGAACATCATCTGCAAAAAGTTGAATTTTGGATGTTGTATTTTCATCTATTTCAAAACCCTCTATGTCAGTACTGTTTCTGATCAAATTAGCCCAAGGCTCCATTACTAAAGTGAATAATAGTGGAGAAAGTGGACATCCTTGTTTTGTACCTTTAAGAATGGGTATTTTTGTGAAACATATGTTCCTACCTTAATATAAGCCAACGTTCCTTTGTATAAATGTTCAATTAGATTTACAAATGCATCCGAGAAGTTTGTGCACTTCATTAAGGTAAACAGATAGTCCCAACTTACTGAATCAAATGCTGAACTTATATCAAGACTAATAAGTGTTAAATCTTTCTTTTTCCTATTTGCAAAATCTATTAATGTTAAAGTTCTTCTTATATTATCAAAAGTATTTCTATTTACAATGAAGCCTGTCTGATCTATATCTATAATGTCGGGAATGATTGTCTTCAATCTATCAGCAAAGATATTCATAAACATTTTATAATCAACATTAAATAATGAGATGGGCCGATATGAAGAACATCTAGTTGGATCTTTATTAGGTTTTAAAATTGGCGAAATAAATGTATATTGCCAAGATGGGGGTTATTAACTCAGTTTGGGCCAAAATAAAACCTTATGTATTAATGAATATGCATTTTAGAAAGGATTTTATATATCTCTGGTATAATACCATCATTACCCGGTGCTTTGTTTGATTTAAGCTTATTTATTTGTGTAATAACTTCTGTATATGAAATACTCTTGTCCAATAGTTTAATCTGTTGTTTATTAAGCTTTTTATTCATATTTGTGGTTATAAACTCCTTTATTTTATCTTTAGGTTCCATGTTAATATTATTATGGTTAATTTTGTGAAAGTGATTTCTAAATTCATCTAGTATTTCTGGTATACTAGAAACATTCTTCTTTTCCTTAGAGAAAAGATTTCTTTGATATGATTTTGTTTATTCAACCTTTTGTTTTATTTTTAAGTCTATGTAAGTATTTGGGGCTTATTGAATAAGACAAAACTTGTATTTCTCTAAAGTTATTTTAACTTTATGAGTTAAAATTTCTTTGTATTTCTCATTTAGTTTGTTTATTTCTTCAGTAACTTTCTTGTCCATAATATTTTCTTTATTATTATGTTTATAAGAGCCTAATTTACTTTGAATATCTAACAATTCCTTATCCCAAGATTTCCTTT